>NC_050174.1:25007061-25157061 GCF_008315115.2 Sander lucioperca
TGAGGATGGACTCAATGATGGCTGTGTAGAAGTGCACCATCATTGTCTTTGGCAGGTTGAATTTCTTCAGCTGCCGCAGGAAGTACATCCTCTGTTGTGCTTTCTTGACGAGGGAGCTGATGTTCAGCTCCCACTTGAGATCTTGGGAGATGGTAGTTCCCAGGAAGCGGAAAGACTCCACAGTGTCGATTGTGGAGCCACAGAGGGTGATGGGGGCAGGTGGGGCTGGGTTCTTTCTGAAGTCCACAACCATCTCCACTGTCTTGAGAGCGTTGAGCTCTAGGTTGTTTTGCCTGCACCAGGTCACCAGGTCCTAATGTGATATTAGATTTCCTGTTTATCAGTGTTGAATTATGTGAATACATATTCAGTTATCTGCATAGTATACAGCTGATCCCACCTTAAGCGATCAATTCAATTCAATTTTATTTATAGTATCAAATCATAATATAAGAACAATATATAATATAATAATATATAATATATCATAAGAGTTACCTCAAGACACTTAGAGTAGGTCTAGACCACACTCTATAATTTACAAAGACCCTACAATTCCAATAATTCCTCCAAGAGCAAGCATTACACACATCACATTAGAGTGTTATATTGTCACTGTCAGGCATAAACCTTGTAACTCCATTTTTCGTCATTTTAATTTCTTTCCATTAATCACTGCTACTGGTCACACTATACTTCTTCCTGTGGATTTTTAACAAATATGTTAACAGTGGGGGTGCCTGGGTAGCTCACCTGGTTGAGCGTGTGCCCCATCTACAGAGGCTCAGTCCTTGTCGCACCGGCCGGGGGTTCGATTCCAAACATCATTGCCCCTTTCGCTCCCCTTTGCTGTCTTAAGCTGTCCTGTCAAATAAAGGCCTGTAATGCCCCATAACATTATCTTGAAAAAAAAAAAACATTTTAACAGTGAAGAGGCAATTTCATCTGACTTTGTTGAAGCTAAATTGCTTAATCTAACATTTATAATAATGTAATGTAATGTTAACCCTTTCCCTTTGTTCCTGAAAAGAAACAGTTTTGGACATACTAGGTGTTCACACAACAGTGATGATATATGGTTGTATTTTAATCCAACAAAGATAATGATCAACACTTCATCTATTTTTGTACCATTTACCATATACCATTTTCCACATTACTTTGTCTGATTGTCTATATCCCACAGTGATTTTAAACCTTCCTCACTATTTCAGTCCACGGTTTTATTTTCAAAATATGTGACTCACTATCCGTTTCATACTTTTCTGTATGCTGCCCTGATTCCATTTTTCCCACATGACTAACCTTTCATATAAACTGCAGCCTGCTGGATAGATTGTTGCTTGCTGTGTCTGTGCACAATCTAAAAAGGCTCTCGATGACACATTTGTGTCAGGAAGTAGCTCTGGCCATTGAATACTATTCAGAAACACAAAAGCAACACAGAAGGCAATATTTACATCAACAGCAACATTAAAGGCTGTGACAATGTAGTCCCCGTGCTGCATGTGTCAACAAAGCGACACTACAACGAGTCTAAAATCCTGAGTTAATTTGCCCCCATAGAATCTGGTACGGCCCAGTGGGGTGGGAAGAAAGAAGTAGCGATTGTGTTTTGTTTTTGCCTGCAGCTTCACAAACAGTGGCACTAACAAAGTATCCTTTCTGTGCCATTTCCTTCCACTCTGATTGGACTAATTGGGACCTGTTGACAGCGAATCCCATCCGTGCAGGAACAGGCCAATCACGTCTCGGCATCTGTCATCCCTGGCACACAGGGCTTCCACTCCCCTCATAAAGGCCTTTGTCTCTGTGACCTCAGTCACCTTTAGCATTTTTTAATATGGAAAGGCTGATTAAGTCTCCAAAAAACAGGACATGAAACATTTTGGTCAACAGAATTTGATAGAAAGTACAAAGGTTATATCCTTCATGATATAAACAGTTCTCAAAATTCTACGGCAACAAAGCTCAATAAGATGTAATTATTAATTCTAAGTTTTCGTTTACTCCCAGTGGGACTGACCTATAACTATAACTATTACTGTCACAAGTGTCACAAGTCACAAGTTTACATTTTGATTTGTGTCTATGTACCTTTAAGTTATAATTACTGATATGCGTACATTGCATCTGCATGACATGTTCACTTTAAGATTTAAGATCATGTTTTTGGCATTTTTTTAGGCTTTTGTTAGACAGGACAGCTTGAGATATGAAATGGGAAAGAAAGGGGCAATGATCGATGCAGAAAAGGGTCACAGGTTGGAACCAAACCCGCGGCTGCTATATATATATATATATATATATATATATATATATATATATATATTCTATTGCATAGAGGTGTCTTATATGGAGTAAATATGGTGTGAATTCCACAAACTAAAGAAGACAAGTTAGCAGAACTTCAGTAGTCGCTTACTGGGAAGTTCAGTATGAAAATGCATAAAAGGATACATTTCTAACTTTGCATTACAACAGGTGATCACATGTGTTCAGAAAGTTCCAAAATGCAAATTTTTCGCTTGGTTGAAACATTTTGAATTTGCGTAAATGCGTCTTTGCAACCATTTGTGTGGGATCTGGCTGAGTTTCGGTTAGGTGAATAAGAATAGGAGGGAAATAAATAAATGAAATAAATACATGGCTATTCCTCTTCCCTTCGCATTTGAACGCTTGCAAAGTGACAAGGCACAACAACACCTTTGCTCCAGCAGTTAGCCTGAGACAAACGACCAGAGAAAGAGCGGGACTGGACTGACTGAGGAAGCCACTGAGCTCCATCCAGAGTCTCTGAGAGCCACTTATCTGTCAGCACCATTAGGAGCCTCTCATATCTTAGCCTGCACCTGTTTTTGGCAGTCCAGGAGTTTGGTGAGCCCCCGCCCCCTCAGACTCCCCACAGCCCTCTATCCTCAGAAGGCTGAGGGGAAGCTCGGGGATCCCCATTCATGGAGGATGATCGACAGGGCAGCAGCCAGAAGAAAAGCCAGCTGTGATGAGAGAGAGAAAGAAAAGGAGTGTGTACCCATGTCCCCTTTTGTGCTTTTAACTACCTCGCCTCTTGTCTTCCACGGCTATGTCCACACAATAGAGTCTTAACAGGAGCTGTCAGCAGACAACACTAGTGTGACCACCGTGGGCACAGGGGTTAGCCTGGATCACATTAGCTCTGTTTGTATGGCACTGAAAGCCAGCTAGCTACAGTTAAAGCAAGTTTTGTAGTGTTTTGTAAAGGAGCCGGCGGCAGCTTTCAGCTTCGTGTTTACCCACACTGAACTCCAATGAGGCAGAGAGCGTCACATCATTGAAGAAATGAGGAGGTTCTAAAATACTTGGAGAGAAAAAAAAGAAGGTTAGGTGTCTAGCCGGGGTCTCCACCTTGCACCTGAGGTTTGATCAATATAGTCAAGTGATGACATGTCAATTTGCACCGGCAGAAAATAGATGGCGAGGCCATGAATGGCAGCGCTGAGAGATGGCGGCAGGTGAATTGTTCCGACAGCGGATACAGTGTATCAACGTGCTGCTTTTAAGTGTGTGTTTGTCTCCCCCGCTGCCACTCAGTCAGTATTTTCTTACATTCGGAGCTCTGTTTGACCAGTGCTTGTGAAACCGATACTCTTTGCCAAACCCCATTGTGCTTTTTTGCTTTTGTGATAATGCAATGTTTATGAGTTATTGCACTGCACACACAGCCACGAGCCAGCTGCAGCCATTATTTGATGTTTGATACATGTAATTAAGCCACAAAAGCACTTAAAAGCCTTAAAGCCACGGATACAAAAGAGGTGGGGTGGAGTGATCAGATAAGGTTGAATCAGTTCATGATTTGGATTGTTACTAAACAATAATTTGGGGCAGGTGTCGTAGCAAAAAAACATGAGGAACACACACATACACGAAAGAAAATGCCCTCAGGAAGAGGCCACCTCTGTTGCACAGTGTGGAGCAATGGGATTGGGACTTTCCTCATCTTTTTTTTTTTCAAACAGCAAAGAATGTGTAGTATTTAAAACTAATATGGGCATATGCATCTTGTGCATGAAAAAGATGATATGAAATTATTTTACAGAGCTATGGATTATGTAACAAGTGTCAGAGTTCCTGAAACACTGTGGTGGAAGTGCAATGTTTAACAGCTCCCTGACCATTAGATGGCAGTAATGCATAGCTGAGCCATCTGATCTCCTGGAGGGAGAGCTGCTTTTTTCTGCTTTCTTGGAAAGGCAGAGAAAATGTTTGGCTTATCATTTGTGTGTTTGAGTTTGAAGCAGTGAGTCAGCACTGTTCAGTTTAGGTACAAAGAATATTTAAATCAGACTGTTTCAAAACCTCCTGCTTGACGCCTGCTCCTATAATGAGGCATGTGAGTTTGAAAAAGAAAAAACTTTCTGAGTTAGGAGTTTTCCTGGGAATTTGAATTCTACCTCAGTGCAATTAGACACAATCACATAAACATGAGACATCTGCCTACATGTACATAGATGCAAACCACATACACAAACAATTATAGTCAGTAGTCGCTTATTGGGAAGTTCAGAATGAAAATGCATAAAAGGATACACTGTTCTATAACATCTAAACTTCCAAGCCTATCAATACTGCGAGTGTATGTGTCTATATATCTTCACCTGTGATATCCAGATAAAAGAGGATACTTTTTCCTGCTTTGTTGCAGGGTTTACTGTAAGCTCAGGATCAGATGTCAGATTCCAAAGGGACAAGCCACCAATAAATAAACAAGCAAGTCATCAGAAGCACTTTTGACACAGAGAATAAGTCACTATGGTAGCTGACTGCAGTGGTTTCATTGTGGTCTGCCTTTTACCAACAGAGAGGCAGCATCGCAGGGCCTTGTCTGCAGAGCACACAGTGGATCAAACCGGCCTTATCTGCAGGCACAGCTCGCCACTGTTTGTGTTACCTTAGCTTCCAGTGGGCTTATAGGCCAATTTATCACTGTTGAGGATTTAGCAGTGTGCCCTTTATTTACTTAAGATTACGATTATTTGTATATTTAAATAAGAGTTTACAGTTTGAATCACCGCAAATCCGTTCTCAACACATGCACATGGCTCCACAGCCGTTTCTCCTGAGAGTTAACATTTCTTAATCTGTGCTTCAGTGTCTTGTCTTGCTTGGGAAAATCAAATAGTAATAATGGTCTCTGCAAATTTATAAGTAGGTCGTCGCAGTAACAAATATTGAAGTGATTTAAAAAATAAGTAGTCAGTACCATACAGTATTCCGCTCTATTCTTAAGAATGTTCAGTAAAAATGAACCATAAGTTAGTAGGAGGTCTAAGCGCATTTTTAGATATCTTCTTGAATTCTTGTTTTGCACATAACCTAATCTCCATGTGTTTCATATCAAAATGTTCAGAACAAACTCAGCTTTCTGTGTAGTGACGCCCAAAATTGTTCCAGAGCAATGTATATTGCTTTTTGAGAAGGAGTGTTGTCAAACATCGCTTGGACACGCCAGTGCGTCTTTTGTCCTCAGAGGGTTAAAGCTGCTTTTATCAATATTTTTCAATGATGGATGAAATGATAATGAATAAGGTCACGTTTTGGGTTTATGGCCCGCAACTTTACTGTTTTGTTTCAGCTCTCATTAGCTTTGTTTCCAGGTGTTCTTGATGAAAAAGCTCTGATAAACACAGCTACCTAGCTACAACGCTACCTACCCAGCACCAATCAGCAAAGAAAGACTTCTATTTGCCATGAGTCAGTAGACGCCAAAACCAGAGCTAAAAAGTAAGTGGATGTTGGATTTAGATTCTCTCCATTAGTGCATGTATAGGTACTGAGCATGTGCGTGTATTTCAGGCCTGTGTGTAATGTGTATTCTAACAACAGGGTGAAAAGATTTTAATTTCCCTTGCGGGATTATTATTATATATATATATATATTATTATATAAGTATTAATTATTACTATTATTATTACCCACAAGTGTCACTAGATCAACCAGTAAATCTTTAAGGTGTTGAAATGATACAATTAACATAAATGACGAATCAGGGCACAATATTTCTATGTATGTACTGTATAATGTATATTACAAATAAAATATGAATTATGAATATGTTTAAATATGATTTAAAGTGGGAAATATATGTGTTGATATATGCATTGACTACCATTGACATGAAAATATGAGAAAAAAAATTGCCCAAATGCTATTATTGTATAACTTTGATATTATTGTACTATTGATTCAGTGTACTCAACTGCTGCCTCAACCTGCCCCGCTGTTTAGGACTTTCCAGCTTTTCATATTCAGCACATGCTACCTGGGGAATATGTTTCTCCAAATTTTATTATAGTACAGTTTTATGAGTGCATGCATTTTCATTCACCAAGGACCTAGCGGGAATAAACTCATAACCTGATCTCTGTCATAGCAACATTTAGTTTTTTAAATGATGTATATTTTCCATCAGACTGTGCATATTTATGCTCACACACCTTTATGCATGCAGGTAGAGGAAAAGTTAAGAAACTGGAGTCATGTCTGTTCAAAAGCACAATATGAGGTACTAGGACCTACTTAGATAATATTATGATTGGCCAAGTTAAAGCTCCTGCTTTTAGAAGAGTTCACCATTAAATGAGTCTTGCATAAAATCAACGATGTCTGAAGGCTTGTAACAGGGCCCCCCCTGTTCAGTTACTTTACTACATGCTTCTGACACTCTGCTTTAGACAGGAGTTCAGCATGGTCATGTGCGGGGGGGTAAAGTGGGTCCATGTATTTATATTAGGGTTGGAAATCGATTAAAATAGTGAATCATGATTAATCGCATAGTTAACTCGCGATCAATCGCAAATATATCACACATTTTTTAATCTGTTCTAAATCTACTTTAAAAGGGATATTTTTCAAGTTTTTAATGCTCAAGTGGTATTTGAGACTCAATGTACTCCGGTGCCTGCCCGAAATTTACAATTTACGTCACCTAGCTTGATGCTCAACTTGCTTGCTAGCTAGCTAGCTTAGCTCTGTTCCACAACACATGTAACGTTATTTTACCTGATGTGTTTTATCCAGTGAAGTGTTTTCAGCAGATAAGCAAAAGAACAAGCAAGATCCTCTGCTCATTTGAGTAAGACGTCATCCATGCGTCTTTCTAATTACGTATTTTCACAATCTTATACTTCAACAGTTTAACAGTAAACTGAGACTTTCTTGACTTGCGAAATTATCTATTAAACTGATGAATATCATATGTGTAATTCATGGCTCAATTCAAACGGGATCAAAAAATTATTTGTCTTTCCCCGTTCACTCCCGTTCATATTTTTTCGAAAGATAGGTCCCATGGACCGGAAGTAGAAGGGCGTGACTTCGGCTTTCTATATAACCCCTAATTTCCACCAGGCGTGTCTGCGTTGCGTTCTGGGAGTGTGGCGTGCCCTGTAAGCAATCGCGACTATTCAAGTCAATGTTTGATATTCCACCAGCTGTGCCACGGCGCGTCCCAGAAGCGTACATGAAGCGGCTCTCCGCTCCGCTAAAGATACGCTCCAGGTCTGATTTAACGCTAGCCGCGGACAGCCAGGCAGGCAGTGAAACAGCGAGACGATCCAATCAATTTACCAAAAGACACCCCCAAATATTGTTTACGTCTCCTTTACCACACTACGGACAACGAAAGATTCATCTTGGAGGTTGAAAAACATAATAGACACATAGTCATTGATCTTTTTTTACTCAGGACAATGCCAGAAAAGAGAAAGCATGGAGTTTAACTGCAGGAGTGCTTGGAGTGGAAGGTAGATACTAGCTTAATAGACACGTGATTGTTCTGTAAAGGACTTGTAGAGTCAGTATAATCTGCGAGTTTGGCAGCAAGATGCTCTGCTTCTGACACACGCCCGGTGTGTAATGGCGCGTGGCGGAGGACGGAACAAAACAGCGACGCAGCCGGAACGCAGTACAGACATGCCCAGTGGAGAATCGGAGCATTGACATATATAAAATGGACCAACAGATCCCGTTGCTCTGGACAGAGACCAGTGAAGGATATTAGAAGCACTTTTCCGGTGATGGCTGAGCGTTACTGAGCAGCCTCCAACTGAGAGAGACAATGTAAATGTGACGTGAGCAACCTGTCTGAAAGTTGGAAGTCTTCTGGTAGCTGTGCCAAGAGAAATCTCAATCATTCCCAATCTAGCAGAGACGGAGAGCGTAGGTATATGTAAGGAGATAACATAGGCACAGGCTAATTATTGCAAACTAAAATGCTAGTTAACATTAGTAATTAAACTTAAACAGCTAATGTGAGTCAAAACTGCCTGCGAGCTTCTCCTGTACTATACGGTAATTTCTCTACTGTGCGACATTAAGTCCCGTGGTTATGACACAATCGTTAGCCTATTTTTATAAAAACGTCTGCTACGGAGCCATAACGTGAGATACAAGGTAATGGAGCCTTTTATACATTGTCGTGTTTCTTTAGAAATAAACAATGGACAAATACAGTCTTTAAACGCTTCAGCTGTAAAGTTATTCGCTGTCAAAGTGATGCCAAAATGAATGGCAGTCAATGGAATGCTAACGGGAGGTGATGGCTTGGTAGCATCAAAATGGCACCATAGGAGCTACGCGTTCCGAGGAGAAGCTTACCCCCTTAAATCAGAGTTAGTGTTGCATCACTTCCTGATTTCCCAAATTACAGAGAGGCCTGAGGCCCAAATCACACAACACACATGCGTTAATTGCGTGTCACAAATATTAGCGGCGTTAAAAGGAATATGCGTTGTTCTCGTTATTACCACGTTCATTTTGACAGCCTTCATTTTGACAGCCTTCATTTTTCTGACAGTTTTACTTTACTATCTGAATACTACTTCCACCACTGAACCTGACAGACAGATGGTCCGAGGGGGAGATGGGAGATGAGCAGCAGTGAGTGACTGACATCCATCCAGCCTTGTGTGAGCCACATGCCACACTCATTCCCTCTCAGCCAGGCAGAAAAAGCACCACTCTTGTCTCTGCAGGCTGCGAGCTGCCAAACACGGCAGTTTTCCTCCTCATGAACAGGGCTCTGAACCCAAACCCCTTTGGCCAAGTGCAAGAAAGGTATTAGGGCCCATGTCAAAACAGCTTACAGCCAAGCAGTGGGTTCTAAAAAGGCCCGGGCCTATTCATGGAGTCATTCAAAGTGACAGCACCCTGAGCCTGCTGCTCTCTGACAACCCTGTGCACTGGGGTGAGGAGGCCTGGTGCTTGGCTAATGTTAGGGGAACATGGCGTTGCTCATTGTTAATGTTGGCAGCTGAGGCCAGGTTCTTAAAAACAGGAGTTTTCCTTTATGAGAACAGCTCAGTGCATGCCGCTGGCAGCATTTACATGCATAGGCGTAGATTTCGGGGGGATGCAGGGGATATGTCCCCCTCCCAATATTTATAAGAGATAGATCTGTGCCCCTGAAAAAATATGAAATACAACCCACTACCCAAAAGAGGTAAAAAATAACCGTTCAGGGGGCTCAAAACATGTACGGAAGACAAGAACTCTGTCTACTTTGCAACACTGGGGGTTAAAGAACACAACAGGAGTGAAAAAATAAAGATAGATTTATTTATTTATGAGCTTCTGGCTTTTACAAGGTCTCATTCTCATTGAGATGTACATGATTCCTAAAAAACAAAAGCATCAAATCATCATCAAAACACGTTTGATGTTTTGAATATGCAGAACTTTTTGAATAATACAGGAGAATCATAATTTCCTTTACATAAAAAAAGGCATTTGTGCCATAAATTGATGCAGAAAAAAGAAATTGTTGCATAAAAAAATTACCAGAATGCAGGACATGAAGTGTTTGACGGACACAATTTTACCCCAGACCCCCCCATATTATAATGTGTCCCTACAGGTGCGTTTCTACAGGTGCTGTTGTGTAGAACTGAATTACACCCAGCAGGTTTACGGTAAGTGTGGTTTGGAGCACTTTTTTTGTCATCTCTTACACATTGCCCCTGTTCTTTACACTCAATTGGCTCCCAGTGCGTTTTAGAATCAATTTTAAGATGTTAAAGTTTGTTTTTAGGGAAATTAATGGCCTGGCTCCAGCGTATATGTCTGAGATTTTTTTTTGACGTCTCCTAATGATAACCCTAATGACATCATCAGGGTTATTCCCTCAGATCAATGCAGAGTAAATTGATCTTTATGTGTAAAACTGGTACAGTGCTCCTTTAAATGTCTTCAAAGACACATTGCTAATAAAGACATTATAATATTGATGATAAAAATTACATTTTCAAATTTTGGAAAGTTAAGGATTCAATAAAAATATCAAGTAACGGATAATTTAGAGTGAGCGGGTATCTACGTTATGCCCCCTATTACACAGGTACTTACCAAAGAAATCAATAATTGGACACAAAATATATTAATTTTATTAACTTTTAAAAATGGTCCTCCAGTATGCTCCATGTCTATGATCAGAATTGTGTTGTGCAGCGGTCTGCTATTCAGAAATACCAGACCGTAGAATGTCGACATTGACCAATCAGAATTGCGTATTAAACAAAGCCGTGTAATACGGGTTTGCTTTCAAATTGTGATCAAGCAGATTATCTTGTTAACAACATTCTGAAGCAATAATTATTCATTTGTAATGGATTACATTTTGAAAGCGACTTTTCCAAAGCTGGGTAACTGAAGGTAAGAGGTAAGGAGCAGCGAAAAACTCTGAATAAGAATCTATTGGCCAAGTAGAAACCACAGACAAGGAATTTGCCTCTGTTTTTTATTACTCTAAATGTACATGGTTATGTAATAGACATAACAGCTAAAAACAAGGATTACAAAGATGAACATGGTAAACATGAACATTGCCTACTAGGTAAGGTTATAAATATTTGTCAAAAAGTATATGTATGAAACAAAACAACTCAATGACATTTGTAGACAAATAGCGCAGAGTGCAAAAGGTGATGGAATAAATATGGGATTATTAAAGTAAGCAAAAACCCCGGACTGATGCAGTGTGCAGGTCTTTAACTTTTAGAGCCATCACAATGTGAAATAGCTTGCCAACTGTCATAGTGAAGGTACCCAGTAAGGCCAGTTTTACAAGACTACTTAGAAAACACAATAACTAAACTGCATGTAATTTAACTATAATGGACTATAGTTATTGGAATGTGATGTTTTTCTCTTTGACACTAATTTACAAAACATGTACACAGTGATATTCTTTTACTTGCACTATATGTCTTGTTTTAAATGTATGTAACATTGTATGTTATATATTATATGTTATATATATATATACATTCATATTGACAGTGATGATATTTACATGTTAAAAAACTGTAAAAACTATAAAATATATAATTTACAGGTACAGTGAAGTACAGTGGACGTTTGGTGTTATAGGGTTTAACACTTCTTTATTAATACTTTTCTGTTCTGTTCATGAATATTCTCAGCATTTCTTCCATTTGTCTGTATCCTGTGCCTTTGACCCTTGACCCGTTTCACTGCTTGTAATGTTGCTAAACAAGGTGTTGAAGCTTCTTCTACCAGTCACTCTAGTCACTCGGGAATGAATGGAACAGGACACAAAGGTACCTGACAAGTAAGTTTCAGTGTGACATTACTGGCATGTACGACAGGCAGGATCCAATATCACTCTCTGCTGAGCCAGAGACAGATTGTCCTGGCAAGCTAAATAAACAGTAGATTAATCTGTCTTCTTACTGCGAGCTGACAAAGTCAGTCATGGATGAAATCGAGGCTTTTGACAGGTAGTCTTTCAAGATGAAGCCCTGATAGCGAAGAACTTGAGAAGGAAACTGAAATGTGATGCTTCTGTGAGACAGATATAGGAACAAATGATGATACTCAGGGAGTTATTCAATACATTGCTATTGTTATCGGGGCAAATAATAAAGTGAATGTATTATGAACATCTGGTGGTCCTTTTGATTTCATAATATTAATATTTTATAATTAATTTTACCTTTGAAAGATGCAGTTTCAAAGCTGCATTGACATTAGGGCTGCACGATATGAGGAAAATATGCGATAACGTTGTTGAATATCGCAATAACGACATTATTTTATACAATAAATAACGAGAAATAAACAGATATTAAAGTGTACTCAGTTCTGCATTTCTGCTGCTTTCAGTATTTATGAAGTACTATAAAGTGCAGTTTTCTACAGATATTATCTTTCAACTAACAAAAAATCTGTCTTTAGCGATATGTCGCAGCCTTTCGCACTGTTTATTGCGCCAGTTGATATCATGATGGCGATAAAAAAACGATATATTGTGCAGCCCTAAGCACAGCTCAGGTGGCTCCATGCCACAAAACATTTCTGCATTCATAGCAGGAAATGTTAGTCAGATAATATCTATGTCAGGCTTTTGACACTATCTTTCCCAGAGTGTGAGCTGCAGCAGGTGTCAGGGGAGCTGCACAGGGCCGCCCAGGCGAGCAGTAGGCTTGGCTTATCAGACAAGGCCCCATGCTGTCAGCACAGCGAGTGTGGAGTCGGCATAACACTGACATCGACCAGACACCCACAAACTCCAAGAAGGAAGGAACTGGGAGTTTTCACCAAACCTTATTTTCATTATGAAACTGTCTCCTGTATGCCATGCGGCCTGAGTGCACACTGTGATTGAATGTCACATTCGAAAGAGACAGGAAAGGGACACGCAACTTATAGGCTGAATCTCATCACCCTTATTTGACAGCTCCTTGACTCCTCGGTCCTCGGCTGAACCGAAAGTTGTTCTGTCCCTCCTCGGTAGGGTTGAGTATCGTTTGGGTTTTTTACGATACTGGTGCTAAAACGATACTTTTAGAACCGTGCCGGTGCCTAAACAGTGCCTGAACCGATACTTTTAAAAAGATTTAAAAAAAATATGTATATATTTAAAAAAGAAAAAAGGAGCACAAAACGACAGTTGGCGACATTTAAGAATGGCTTGTTTATTGCTAAGGTCATATGGTCAAAATTAAATGATTTATTAAAAATGTACTAACAATAACTTATAACAATAACTTATTTCACCAGTAAATTGCTGGTAAACGACAAAAATAACCACTAGATGGAAAAGGGTATTTTACAATAACTTTGAATGCACCACGAGGCTGGCGAGGCGAGTTTCAAGTGAACGCACCGTCTGTGTTGTTTTTCCGACAACGGCAGCTGCAGACTGTTACGTCTCGGTGTTGGAATCCTCTACAGTGAAATACAGTCACACCGTTTAACGTTAGCTGTCAGCATTTTAACCGTGTTTAATGCAGCTGCTAGCTAACGGTAGGCTAACGTTACCTGCTGCCAAGTGTATTATGTTAACTAGCGTCACATGCGGCGATGCTTCTGTTGCCTCCGTTTCGAAGCATCAGAGGACAGCGCTGGCATTTCAGTAGCACCAAAATGAGGCACTGAAATCCGCGTTACTATTTGGTCCGGTAGATACCGTTTGTTAAGGCACTGGTGCTGTATAAGCACCGGGTTTCGGTAACCAACCCTACTCCTCGGTGAAGACCTTCTCAAAGCTCTTATTTCTGCCCCGAGGAATGTTCATTGAGGAGGGATCATCGAGGAGCTATAGGCGAGGATACATGAGTGCAGCCTTCCCGGAAGCTGTGCAGCTGAAGGAGTTGCTAACTCCGCCCATATGGCTGACGTATTCATGTAACGCTTCAGAGGACATACCCATAGAGACAATATTTTTTAGGGACTGTACAAAAACTATTGGGATGGAGAAGGCAGCTCCTTCCCTTCTAAGAAATCACAGCTCACCCCTGCATCAGTAATTTCCCTCAAATTTTCTTTGAATCCTTCCCTTGACCTTTAATTTTGATATTGTAAGAGAACACACACACACACACACATACACACAGACTTTCTCTCTATCTGTCTTTCTCTCTCTCTCTCTCTGTAGAAGGCATTGACTTCTCCAGTCGCCTCTCTGTCAGCTTCGCAAAATGTATGCTGAATTGTCTATTTTACAAATATTAGTTGTGCTTCAAGTGGTTGACGTTGGACGGTGGTGGCATGTGGCTGTAATGGTACGTATCCACTGTGGCGTTTTGTGACCTCAGGGATCACCCTGCTTCAAACATTGCGCACTTGCCAGTAGCAGTTATCAGTTTCTCTTCACTGGCCACTGACATGCAAAGAAATCCTCCTACAACCACCATGGCTGCACCTGATTGGACGAACGCTTCACGTGGGGCTGTCCCTAACCCTTCAAAACAGACCAACATGGCGGCCCGAAACTTTCTCTTATATAAGAAAAAAGTTCACCGAAATGTGTTTCTGAAAACATTTCATGTGAGAAATAAGCTGCAGTTGCTGAATATGTTCACATTTCACTGGAATAGTCCCTTGCACTATTTTATGTGACAAATAAAAAATGTATTAATTGATTGATTGATTGCCGCACATGTATATACAATCACTAGCTTTACACCCAGTTACACCATATACATAAGTTAACATACACATTTAAGCAAGCAAACACACACACACACACACACACATGCAAACACACAGAGAGACAGAGCAAATCTCATTC
Source organism: Sander lucioperca (assembly GCF_008315115.2). Lineage (NCBI taxonomy): Eukaryota > Metazoa > Chordata > Actinopteri > Perciformes > Percidae > Sander > Sander lucioperca. The sequence goes on from NC_050174.1 coordinate 25,021,635, forward strand.
TTTCATTCTTTCAATCATTTTTTTATGTTTCAATTGAAGATTCGGCTATGTCCCACTCCTTTTCGGACAGATTGAACAGACAGATATTATTTGTAACACTTCATACATATTGTTTTTCCTTTTGGTGTGTTGCTACGCACTTACAGTATTGTGTTTTTATATTTTATTTTATTGTTATTTTTTGTTCGAAATAAAAAATAGGAAAATAAACAGGTTACGCGCCCAGTGTTACATTAAACGGCTAACCATACACACAATCAGACTAACATACTAAAAAAAGGGGGGGACAACAACACATGTTGTTGCTCTGTGTCAATCAAACCTCATTCTTAGAATTGTTTAGCAGTGTTGAGCAACATACCAACAAGCAGCAAACATTTGGTTCTTGCTCAGTGTTGCTCTCCGAGACACTGTCATTTAGAGGGTTAGCGGAAGCAAAAAGCACATGTTGCAAGCTAAATGCCATGCTTAGAATTTGTAAAAATACCAAGCAGACTCACTGCACGGTACAGTACAACATGTGTGCTTCCCATCTGGTATGCATGTTCACTGTAATCAGCATAAGAGCGTACACTTTGTTTCGAACGCTCAACCTCTTATTTGGACAGCTCGCTGAGGAAGTGGTATTCAGCTTTACATCCGAGGGATCCTCAGCCAGCTCCCTGCCTCCAGTGCTGTTACCTGGTTTAAACCAGATGGCCTTAGGCTCTGACCGCAGCAGCCACAGTGAAGGCGTGTTGAGTGTGAGCACTCCACAGTATCTGATAATGTAGCTCAGACTTGGCTGAGGGAGATATTTGAAATGATGGAATAGCTGATGTAAAATAAAATCTTTTAATATCCAATAAAGTGTAAGTGAGTGGAACAGGGGTTGATGGGAGTTGGAAGACGATGCTCCCAGTGACACAAGGTTGGAGGGGATGAACTGTTGAAATTATACGGATTACACTTGTTCTTGTCTGATGTCTGCCTGTGTGATGGGGGCCGGCGGGTTTGACAAATTGACTGACAGACAGATGCAGCTCTGTGGGCCACATATATACACCAGGCTGTTCTCATGAACTCTTTGTACATATAGCTACGAAAGGTAATGCACTGTAAATCGTGTGTATTCCATGTGTTTATTAATGTAAGCCCCATATTGACAGCTGCTGTAAAAGGCCACAGAAATGTGCATAGGCAGGAGGTCGGGGTGTTGGATGGGTTCCAAAACACAGGTCTTTTAAGCAGGGGCGGAGTTCGTTTCCTGGAAGAAGTTAAGGGGAAACACAAGACTTTGACCCTGGGCCATGTTCAGCCCCGAAAAAACGTAGCAACACGATTTTTTAAACTGAAACAGGGGTGCGTTGAACACCCTGTTGTGTGCGCAAGTGCTCTGCCTTTTTATTACCACGAGTTTACAGACACGTCTCTGCTGATTGGGTATCATCTGTGACACAGCCAATAAACGAGAGACACACCCACCAAATGAGAGAAAACATAACTCAAAACACGTTACACATCGTTTCACACCGTTCTGAGGAAACGGTGCACAACGTTTTGAGATTGAACGTTGTAGAAATATTTTATTGACAAAATGTGTGTATGTGCTCGTTGCAAAAGAACTGTGTTAGTCATTGAGGAAGTGGTTAAAAGTACTCCAGGTGACATCTGATGCACAGAAAGGTCAGCTTAAGTCATAAAAATAGTCTAGGCATAGCGGTGCATTGTTTGAAGGTTGTTAGAACGGAAGAGGAAGTTGCACCACACAGAGGCCCCGACCTTGGCGTGTGATAACAGTTTCTGTCTAGAAACTACGAGACACCCCATGTGAGGAGAGAGTAAAAACACAGGGAAAGTTTAGATCAGGAGTTCATTCAAGCCGAGATTCTGGTGGACTGCGCTCTGACTTGATGTCTGTTGCTAGGAAAACTTAAACTCTGTTTTTGTGAACCCACAATTGTGTTGTAACTTCTATGCTGGACTCAGTAAACTTTGCTTAACTGAACTCTTCGACTCAGATTGATCCTTGTGTTCTGGTAAACTTAAGTCTGATATAAGAAGGAGCGGGAATTAATAAATTGGAGTCAGATTTGACAGTCCTTAGGGCCTTATTTTAGACATACTGTAATTCCCTCTACAACATTCCCCAGGAAACAGGTGTTCATGTCCCATAGTAGAAACCACAAACTTTCTGCTGATGTTAATCAGTGGTTTTGATGCCTAAACGTCGCTGCATGACAGTCACCTTTTTGTGGCTAAACTGAACTGTAACAGTGACGGTACCCGTTTCTGTCATCTTTTGTCGGCTAAACCTAACTCTAGTGACCGCTAAACTTAACTGTCACATGCCCGGTTGCCGTAATTTCGTAAGATATCATACAAATTGTTGTGCATAAGTTTTCGTACGATATCATAGAATGCGTTAATACACACACACACACACACACACACACACACAATACTGAGCAGGAGAAAGGAACAAATGAAGAGCGAAATATAAGAGTGATGAACACTGAAAATAGCAGTTTAAAGAGACTATCCAATGTCCATAAAATGAATATGAATTTGTGTAGCAGAATTTAGTGTTTTCTGTTGTCTGGCCCATTAATCGTCTCACGGCCCGAGTGACAGGTTGGGAACCACTGGACTAAAATACCTAACTGTATATGAAATAGTTAAAACCAGCTCCTCTTCAACCAGCTACAACAGTAAAATGCTGCTCACGCATTAGTATAAACAATCTAATAATATACTAATAAAATAACTTTGGGGTTATTTTTCTGCAGAACAAGCGCTTTTGCTTTGGATCATTTACATTTAGCTGACTGTATTTCTGTACTTTTACTTAAATAGGATTTTGAATGCAAGACTTTTATAGGAGTATTGGTACTAAGTAATCTGAGTAGAGCTTCCACCACTCACATGTCTTCTCTTTCCCAACTTTCTTTTTCTTTTTCTCTTTTTTTTTCCCAACAAGCCTCTCAGCCTATGAGCCACCTCACAGACATGTGATAAGACAACATAATGAGCTCATCTTTAGATTACATGCTGTGTAAACGACTTGGATGGACCCCAAAACTAACAAGAGACCCCTAAACCTTAGCCCCTGTTGATAAGCCGGGTCGGGCCCCGAGAGACATAGTCTGTAGCGGCCAGAGTCATTGTTCAGCGGCCCTGACAAATCAGGACAGGTGGAGACATTTCTCTCTCTGTCTTCCCCCCACCCCCCACCCCCCCGCCTCCCTGCCCTGACACCGTCCTGAAACCAGATCGGGGAAGTCGAGTCATGCACCACCATTCTTCATAACTCAATACTACCGTTGCTTGAAGCCCTGTTGCCCGGCAACCAAATGTTTTGCCGCCGCATTTTTATTTTGGACTTTTTCTGTCTGTCTGTCTGCCCCACGCCCCTATCAGCCGCACACCCTCAAGTATCCCAGGAATTGCATGACTAAAATGCATTTAAGATCTCCCATGGATCATCACAGGGCCCATAATACCTCCCCTCTTTTTCTTTTTTTTTCTTGCTCTCCTCCATCTGCAGAGATTATCATGGACTCCAATTCACTTTCTCTCTGTCCTTCAAGCCTCTGCTTCTTTCTTCATCTCCATTTTTTCTCTTCTCTTGGTCTACACCTCAAGCCATTGATCACCAGGCGTGCCCGGCCAGACGCACTCGTTGATTGACAGGTCTGCTGTGCTGCGGCTAACCAATGGGAGTGATCCGCTCGGTAATGAACACAGAAGCTGTGCGATAAAAGAGCAATTCCTCAATCTGCATCTTGGCAAGTCAGAGATGAGTTGAGAAGGAGACATGATGAGATGAGAGGAGATGAGCTCGCTTAAAAAAAATAAAAATAAAAAAAAAGACTCCCTGCCTATAAAATTGTTCGAGCCTGCCTCTCATACAGCGCTTCAAACGCAGCGGGCCTGTGCTAAAGATCAAGACAAATATCTGGGGTAGACCAAGGCATTACTGATTCTATCCATCACGCCTCGGGAGAAGCCGCGATGGGGGGGGGGGAGCGTGTTGATAGCTCGCTTTGCCTTCGGTGGCGAAATCAAAAGAGGACTTGAAATTCAATTCCAAAGAGCAAACCGCAAGCTGTCTTCCACTCGTGACAACAGCTCCTGTTTACTTAGTGGCAAACACAGGTGGAGAGCTCTGAAGGGAACACAGAACACAGCTCCTTTTTTTCTTCTCCAGCCTTTTCTTTCCCCTTTCAATGGACTGGACACAAGATAAATGCTACACACTGATGCTCACACACAGACGACACAAACACACACACACACACACACACACACACACACACACACAAACGCACGCACAACCAGCCACTATAGGTGAAAACACTCACGGCTATCGGCCATTCCTGATGCATGTTTTTTTTTTTTTTAAATTTATTGAATAGCTCACTACACTATTCTTTATAAAACGCTATTTTGTCCAATAAACATTTTAAAAAGCTAATCTACTTTCTACTTTATCAGATGTCATTATCATATGGATCCTACATTGGGTGCCATAACTACGTGACATTTCACCAGCATTCAATCATTCTTTTTAAAACATAAACATAACTGCTACAGCTGTAAAAGCACACCCTTCTTCCCAGACCTTTGTGTTTTGTTCCCCAGCAACACAGATAACCACTGTACACATACATCAAAACTGTAAAACACTATAGGCTATCAATAGAAAATAATTTATTTATATTTCTCGAACAAAGTTGTGAACCCCCTCATACCTTACATCTTGTCTTCCTTCCTTGTACTTACATATAGGTGCCCAATAAGTGTTTTACTGATACACTGTATAAATAATGACTCTGTCATTTGTGGGCTGTGATCTAAAGCCTGGTTTCCACTGCAGGCTAAGTTGTGCCAGCTCAGCGCTTGAGACGTGGAAGAAAAGGGGGATCTGTGCGTGTGGAACGAAGGGGTATCAGGACGGAGCGATGGAGGGATGTTGTTGTGGAGGCAGGATGAGGTCAGAGGGAAACGGATCCATCCATTAGGGGCTATAATGAGAGGGAGCAGCTGCCTGCCGCTGGGTCAGACAGCACACAGATGTGAGGGAGCCTCAGGGCCCGACAGAGCCCAGGGGGAACGCTGGAGTCCTTGTGCCATGACCTCATTCCCAGAGCCAGGGCCCCCGCTAACACCAGCACCACTCCCACCAGCGCCAGGCCCTCCACTGGCTGAAGATGGAGATCATCCATGCCCTCAATTTGCCTGAGAAAACCCCTGTGTGCAGAACATTCCGCAACAAGTCCTCCAAACCACAGAACGGTATTGGTCGTTTATTCCTACCCTCTAATACAACCCAGAGGAGCATCGTGTAAATTAGCGCCCCTATATCCGTGGCAGAAAATACGACCTCATATGTAAACCAGAGGACTAAACATCACGGTTTTGAACATAATTTTAACTTTGTGAATCGGTTGCAGTTTGGTTAGGTTTAGGCACAAATCCAGAGGCAGAGCGAGGGGGTGGCAGACCCGAATTCTTTCTTTTTTTTTTTTTTTTTATTATCTCCATTATTATCATCTCTGCCACAATTATTTCATTCAACCTAGTCTATATCCACGATGTTCCACTTCCGGGATTGCTCTCGTTCTGCCGGAAATTCCGCCGGATGTTACCGTTACCGATTGTATCCGTTACCTTCCTCTTCCTTTGTGTTGGCGTTCTAACCTCTGGTGGTTTTCTGAGGACTATGGTTAACTGCTCCTCAGATCTCTGCAGGGTAAATCCAGACAGCTAGCTAGACTATCTGTCCAATCTCAGTTTTCTGTTGCACGACTAAAACAACCTTTGAACGTACACGTTCCACCAAAACAAGGTCCTTCCCGAGGCTGTTTTGCAGCGGCACTGTGGCTCCGCTCGGTGCTTAGCTCGTTCCTCTCCCATCCCAGAATGCTGTGTGGACTCGCCAGACCTTCCTCTGTAGCGCTGTGGAGGAAGGTCTGGCAATGCGAGACTATATTCCACCCTACTACAGTTCACCAAACGTACCATGTACCTGCACCATGTCAGTCATCCAAACATCAATACATCCGTACACCATCCATACACACATTTACCCTATATATAGTCTATATCCTTCGTGTTCCACTTCCGGGATTGCTCCGATGCCGCAGGAAATTCCGCCGGATGCATGTTTTTTCTGTTTCCTTCCGCTTTTTTTGCGTTGGAATTTTAAATTTGTTGGATTCATGACTGCTCCTCAGATCTCTGCATGGCATGATTATTGTACAGCGGCTCTGTGCGGAGTTTAGCACCGGCCATGACGATTCTGATTGGTTTAAAGAAATGCCATTAAACCAGCACGTTTTCCTCCCATCCCCGAATGCTATGTGTAGCCAGACTCTCCTCCAGCATGCTTTGGAGGAGGGTCTGGCAAAGTGAGACTACCCTATATATGACATGCCCATTTGTACATTCAATCTTCAATCACACCAACATTTACAGTAACATAACTGCTGTATATATTGTCTGTGAAATTCTGTAATTATTTCTGTCTATGTGTGTGTATTGTTTACTCTATATGTCACCTTTTTGTTACACAGTATCTTCACAAATAAAGTAAAAAAAAAAAAGAAAAAAGAAAAAAGAAAAAAGCCCAGAATATTTTAGGGATCAAATAACTTCAACTTTGTTGCATTTCTCTCTGACTGGATCGGCAAATCTATGGAACAAAAGTTACTGGGGAAATGTTGCCATTCATTCTGTGAACTCTACTAAAAGAAGGTTTCAAGATTAGTAATGTTGTTTAGCCTACTCCCAAATTCTATCCCACCTACGTTATGTAACTTAAAAATAATGCCTCTTTTTATGTTGCAGGAGTGAAAAAGAGTCATCCTCAGCATTTGTTGTGTTGTGTTATAGTTTCAGAATGATGAAGAGAACAATTGGATACAAAAGGCTCTCCAGGATGATACTTTTCCTTGGCAACGATCATGTTTTTCCCAAACGATGTACAGATTTGTTGGCTTGAAATAGTGCATTTAGCTGCTGTAAATGAAGCGTGCCCACGGACTCCCCCTAGGTTTTGGCTGAGTCTCGAATGTTGACAACGTCTGGCTCTGCCCCTGGCAAAAACTACTTGGTTAAGTTTAGGCACAAACACTAATTAGTTAAGTTTAGAAAAGGATCGTGGTTTGGGTTAAAATCAGACGCTACTTTACTTGTGGTTGTACACGTGACGCAGAATGTGATTTAGCTCCGTTTGTTCTGTAAAGTTAAAAAAAAAAACCTGGCAGTTAACTTAAATCTCCAGTCTCCTGGGTGAAAGTCTTGTTTGTTTGAACCATCCACCACCGCAACCTCCCTCCTTACACGGACATTTGGCGATTTTATGTTTGGCCCCTTACTTCCTGCTTTGCTCCCGTCATAATTACTACAGCCGCTAGAGAGCGCCGTAAATATAAGTCGTAATTGCTGCTTGAACAAACGACTGATGTTGGTGTTTTTCAGGGGAGGACAGGATCCCGTTCTGGGCCGTTCTGCTCCTGTGTTGCTTGGCTAAACTCTGATCGACCCGGAGGGCCACAGCATGCCAAAGACTGATCTCAGCATCACCTCCACTGCCCGGTGCTCCCCGCAGAATCAAATATTCTCATGCGTGGTTGAATTTTTTAAGCCTCGGTAGTGTTAAATGGGGTGTAGGGTACATTCAATTCTCTGTGTATTTATCTTTCAAGTGAAAAGGTCAACTGAAGTGCCAGTTGGTGTCATCGTGTCGTTTGCTGGACGGACTCTGCCGCTAGCAAGCCAATTACTATTAGAACAGCAATTTGGCAGATCGATCTTTTTAAGCTTTGAAAGCTGCAAATAGATTATTTTTTCATGCACAACTCTTCCTTTTTTACGTTTCGTCTTAATCATAAGCATATCACAAGTTTGTACTGTGTTTCGGAGCCAGATTTTAGTGTGGGAATAGCAGCAGCAGCAGCAGCAGGAGTCCTCTTCTCTCTTGATGACAGCAATGTTCCCTTGGCAGAAACCAGAAGATGCATCCTGTGGTTGAAAAAATAATGGAAGGAGAGACAGAGAGAAACTGATGTCTACAACACAACGGGAAACAAGGAGGGCAACTCATTGCAGTCACTCTTTTTAAAGGACCAGTTCAACATTTTAGTAAAACTACATAAATATCCACTTCACTAGGTGATTTTGTAACCTTTGGACTAGTCTCGCATTGCCAGATCTTCCTCCACGGCACTGCAGAGGAGGGTCTGGCTAGTCCACACAGCATTCCAGGATGGGAGGAAAAACATGCTCTGGTTTATTGGCATGTCTTTAAACCAATCACAATCATCTTAGGCGGTGCTAAGTGCCGGATGGAGCCCCAGTGCCGCTGCTAAATAGCCTCAGAAAGGAACTTGTTTTGGTGGAACATGTACGTTCAAAGGTTGTTTTAGTCGTGCAACAGAAAACTCAGATTGGACAGGTAGTCTAGCTAGCTGTCTGGATTTACCCTGCAGAGATCTGAGGAGCAGTTAACCATAGTCCTCAGAAATCGATCGGAGTTTAGAATGACAACACAAAGAAAGAGGAAGGTAACGAACATCCGGCCCAAAAAGAAGGACATCCGGCGGAATTTCCGTCAGCACAGGAGTAATCCCGGAAGTGGCCAGGCTAGCGGTTCCCCCGTGCTTCCAGTCTTTATGCTAAGCTAGGCTAACCATCTTTTAGCTGTAGCTTCCTATTTATTATAACAATTTGAGAGTGATATTGATCTTCTCATTGAACTCTCAGCAAGAAAGCCATAAGCATATTCAGCAAACAAACTAGCAGGTGGTGTAGTCATGACATATTCAGGCTGTGCAGCTAAACTTTGTTCACACCAAAAATAACTATACTACTAACTTGTCTGGCTGATCTTGGGAAACTATGTGTATGTCTTCTACAATATTAGCATTTAATGGAATGAAGCTTGTGAGTTTAGGGCCACTTAGTGTAAACACCATATAGCATCAATAAAGATTTGGAACCAGCTGATACACAGAATATTTGTGATACTACCAGATGGTGTACAGTAAGATCATTTTCACAACCCTAAAGCTGTTAATGTGATAATATTATCATTACTTCCTATTGTATTGTAAGCTCCATCCATCACACAATGCTGATAATATACGCAGGAGCACACATGCATGTAACACGCAAATTCTCACAAGCGTATGTACGAACACACTTACACATCTTAGACACTCAGGGTCCGAAAATAACACTTGCCAAGCGCCAAATGCAGAAAATCTCAGAAGGCTATCCGCCACATGACAGGGAAATGTTTGTACCAAAGTAGTTTTGTTTTTCAGTCTACATTTTGGTGAAGCTGCAGCTACTTTCTTCTGTTCCTCTGCTGTCTGCACGTTGGAACTTCACAGTGGTGGGCCCACACAGGCACACATAAACATACACTGACGCAAACACACACCAGAACGCCAGCTACTGCATCATTTCTGATTACTGATAGCTAGCGTTGACCTCAGGCTAATTCATTAACCAGTATGTGGGGATTTATGGCAGGAGCAAGCCAGCCTTCCAAAAAAATAAACGGCCGATAAACCAGCAGGACATGCAACTCAACAAGTGTTTTGTGGTGTATGTTACACAAAAAAAAAACATTTGCGTGACATTTTTTGTCCGGTAAAAAATATGCTTGGCTGTTGGATTTTTTCATCTACCCGCCAACTTGGCCGGTGAGTCAAAAAGTGAATTTCGGACGCTGTGTAGACACTGCCGCTTCTTTATGGTTAAGTAAGGACACATTCATGCAACTCACACAAAACATCTGTTATACACACACAGAGACATAAAAGAATTGTAGATGATGACATACATGCATGCATGCACACGTACACCTCTGCAAAACATACTGATTTATACCCTTCACACACACACACACACACACACACACACACACACTGAAGTAGGAACAGTGATTCTTGGAGGTGTTGACACACGCAGCCATTTCAGATGACTGTGCAGCTGACAGTCGGTGGTGAGTTGAGTGTTGTTCCCTCTGTTGTTACAGGCCCCTGCAGTGTGTGTGTCTCTCTCTCTCTCTCTCTCTCTCTCTCTCTCTCTCTCTCTCTCTCTCTGACGATGACATCCAGCTTAGTCACTCAAGTGCCCCTGCTTTGTAATGCATGTTCCCTTTTTTTTCTGTTGCGCTCTCCAAACACAACTGGAAGCTTTTCTTAGAGGAGTGGTAGAGTTTTAGTACTTTATATTACCGACATAGAAGGATGGAGGCAGACAGAAATCCCTCTCACTATTCTGTCTTTGCACATGTGCCACCTGCTTTTATTCTGGTGAATAAAAGGTTACTTTTGGTACACATGTGTTTTATATTGCATGTATAAAGACATCCAACGTGAATGTCACTTCAGTTTTCTTTACATTTATTGTGGTTACAATTTCCTTTTTGCAACTGTTCCATTTTTGTTTATTTTTACATTTTATTTTTGTTAGCTGCTATTATTTGCTCGTTGCAAAATTGTTATCCTATAGTACATTTCTTCTGTTATAAAAGGAGATTAGCGTTAGGCATGAGATCTCCATTGACTCATCTTTACACAGGGATTTACAATAAATAGATTTTGCAGCTTAGTCACAGTCAACCATGGATGTGAAAGCATATGATCCTCTGGCTTTTATGTCATGAAAGATACTCAGCTATGTTGCTACTGCAAGCATTGGAGAAATAGTTGCATGGCAACGTTACAATTCAGAGCGACACAAGCAAGAAACACAAGCTGGGCTAAAAGAAAGCCAGAGAGCACTATTTGGGTCATTGAATACCTCTGTGTTTACCGTGAGCCTAGTGTGGGATTGACGCTTGGCTCCCCACCTCCTCCTGGGAGTTTTTCCACCATGACATGTGCAATGGGGGAACTTAAGCCTCTGTAGATCTCCTAAACAGGAATTTTCACTTCTCCTCTTCATAATCCTATAACCCCCACTGCCTTAAAACCACTATGTCCATGTGTGTGTGTGTGTGTGTGTGTGTGTGTGTGTGTGTGTGTGTTTCTGCGTGCGTGCGTGCACGTGTGCGCATGTGTGTGTGTGTGTGTGTGTGAGTGTGTGCATGTGTGAGGATGTGTATGTGTGTGAGTGAGTGTGTGCATGTGTGTGTGTGTGTGTGTGTGTGCGTGTGTGTGTGTGTGTGTGTGTGTGTGTGTGTGTGTGTGTGTGTGTGTGTGTGTGTGTGTGTGTGTGCGTGTATGTGACAGGTCTAAATCTCCAAATAGCAAATCAGAACAGCCTACTGGTAAGCATGAGCACCCAACAGTGAAGAGCAGGCAGCCAGCCAATCAGCACGAGGCTGAGCGATGATTGGACATGGCGCTTTGACCTTTCAGGTGACTCATACAAAGACTACTGGATATTCACTGGATAGCATTGGAAAGCCCCTCCATTGCTGCTCTTGGCTGGAACGTATTAATGCTAAAACAGAATAAACACCATGTTTTAATGTGAGAACTTTATCATCGTGAAGAGACCGCACACAGGGATCATTCACCTTTGTGTTTTGATCAAATTTGGCTAAAAAAACCTAAATGTAGAAACATGAACAAAATATTTCCTAACACTCCATAACTTATTTGAACTATGTAAATGTTTTAGTTTTTGAGATAGGCTATAGATATGTTATATAGTAATATGTATGTTGTTTCTGTATTTATTGTCTGTTTATTTCACATTAATGTTTAAATATGTTTTTATGTATGCAGCATCACCCAAAGCAAATTCGTAGAGAATGCTCCTTACTTGACAATAAACCTTTTTCTGATTCTGATTCTGACAAATTTTTCTGAGCAGAGAGTAAAGGCGTTTTTGATTTTAATTCATCTGCAATGGTGTCGCGTAACGTGATGACATCATGTAACATGTAAACAATGTAATGACGCTCAAGACAGAAGACTGAGATAGTTGCTGCAAAAAGAATTCAATTGAATTCTATTTATAGTGTCAAATCACAACAGGAGTTATCTCAGAACACATTACAGATAGAGTAGGTCTAGACCACGCTCTATAATTTATAAAGGCCCAACAATGCCCCCCCCCCCCCCCAAGAGCAAAGCATTTGGTGCGACCTTGGCGAGGAAAAACTTCTTTTTTACAGGCAGAAACCTCGGACAGACCCTAGCAGTGTTCAAAACCGTTCCCTATCCCGGAAATAGTGCACTATATAGTGTGTTTGCCATTTTGTAGTTGTGTTTGAATTCTCTCCCATATACCACAATGCAACGCAGTCGTGTTTTCCCGGAGGGGAAGAAGAAGCAGAAGTACCCGTGAAAAACTGAAAAGGAAAAATGGAGCGGACTTTCGTTTTTTAATGTTTAAATGAAATTTAATGTGCAACATATATACAACCTTTTACTATGCTCCTGAGGGCTCGGTTTGTTTCAGGGCCGTATTAATAGCAGAACTGGTCTCACAGAATCCCGTGAACTGATCACAAACTGTTAACACCGCATTACGTGGTGGTGGCACGGAATGTGTGAAAATTCCGTGTGGCCACCACGGAAAACAATGCCAATGTAAAGTCAACGAGACGATGACGTAGCATTAGGAGCGACTACGGTAGAGAGTAGTATGAAAGCCTGAAAATCCGCGTAGGGAGCTTGGGGTGGTGGATGGGTCATACACAGGACTTTCACCCAGGAGACCGGGGATCGTGTCCCGCATGTCACGTTTCCTAAACCCAAATGTCGCTTTCTTCTTTTCCTAAACCTAACCGTCCCGTTGTTGTCCCGTGTGTCATGGAAATGTAAGCCCACCCACAACATGTTCCTTAACTTAAGGGGCCATGTTCATTTCACGGAATTCTTCCTTGGGCCCATCATGGAATTTTCAGCAATCCGTGTTTATTTCACGGAATTCTTCCATGGGCCCATCACGGAATTCTGTATTTTTGTTTCGGTTTGTTTACGTGATGCTGAGCACGCCCGCCTCCATCACACAAACAACGGGCGCATCTCCTCACGCAAGTCACGCAACAATGTGTTTTCAGTGAGTGTCCGAAATCTCGTTTGGTCGTTCCCTATATACAGTAGTTCACTATTTAATAAACACTATATAGGGAATAGTGAGTGAGTGAATGAATGAGGGAACGGTTTCGAACACAGCTTCTGACTCTTGGTGGCTGGCCATCTGCTGCTTTCAGTTGGGACACAGATACACTGATAAATATACAGTATATACAGATATGGAGAAATATGATTATATAGATAATTATAGCAGTTGCTATTATGGTACAACAGTGGCAATTATAGTACCAATAAAGAAAATAGAAGCAGCCTATGGCGTCCTCTAGCTGTTAGGGTTTTTATTTGAGATGGTCCATTCTCTAAGGGTTAACTGGAAACAAAATAAAATTGTCTTTTATTCATCTATCTAAAAGAAAATCCTAACACTCCAAAACCTTTTTCAAACAACCAGCGAGTGTACATACTTTATGTAGTGTACAGGTCACTCGGGTTTGTATGCACTCCATCTTGGCTGTACAGGTTTATTTGCAGAGTGCAAGTAGTAATGTTGCACTGTAATCAAATTACAAGGAATTATTGCTGCAGGCAACCATTTATCTCGGGGTGTTTGGGACCTTGACTAGACAACTGTGATTTGGCAGCGGCGCGAGCAAATCCATCCTTCACATCTGCCCGGACTGGCAGCAGCTTACACAGCAGCACAAGTATAAAGCACACATCGCAAACACTCAATAAGACCACAGAGGAAAGCTCAGCTTTCCCTCCAGAACAACATTATCGGGTACGTTAGAGAGCAGCTCGATAATGTTTTTTATAGGCTGCAGCAGGATTTATCACGCTGTTACTGTTTTATTTATTTCCTCGCCACTGAAGACTCACCAGGCTTTACAGTGAAAAGATAACCTACAGGTCAAGCTGCGAGATGGCAAAGGGGAAATGAGGTGGAAAACAGACTACCTACTTCACACACACACAAACACACAAACACACACACACACACACACACACACACACGCACGCATACATACACACACGCGCGCACACACACGCGTGCACACACACACACGCGCGCACACACATACACACACATGCACACACGCACACATACGCGCACACATACGCACGCAAACACACACACACACACACATGCACGCACACACACACACATACACACAAGCACACACATGCGCACACACACAAATGCGCACACATACATACACTCATGCACGCACGCACACACACACATACACACATACACGCATATACACACGCATACACACATGCATATACACACAGACACACACACACACACACACACACACACACACACACACACACACACACTCATTTTTACTAGTTACCAAGCTTCCACATCATCATAAGCCACTATGCCTCTAACAGATGAGAGAGGTTATTATTACAGTCTTTCCAGCAATCTGCCATTTAAATCAAATCACTACATTGGACTTTAAAAACATGTCACCCACCTGTTGCAGGAAGTGGAAATTACATAGCAGGGTGAGAAAGAAATGGTAATTGGTTGTTTCACGGGAATGATTGCTGACAGGAGACCCCCTGTGCTTAATGTCATGTAGTTTAAAGTGCAACTAGTAGTTGTAAAAAACATCATTGTGAAATGAAGTGAAATACATCATCCATCTATCCATCCATCCATTACATACCTGCTTATCGTCGCTGACGGGTGAAAACCTAAATTAAATATTTGTAAAACCCACAGACGTAAAGGGTGACCAATAGCATTGATTTATAAAAATAAAAGAGGAAATATGGAGATACAAGTTTTTTGTGGGTTCTTTTTCAACGTTTTGGTCACTTTTATAAAAGTAATATGCTTTTCCTGACGTTTTTGTTGCTTTTTTCCGAAATTTTTTGTCACTTTTCCAACATTTTTTATATTTTCTTCTGGTGTTTTTGAAGTTTTTTATTGTTGTTTTGGTTGCTTTTTTCAGCATTTTTTACACTTTTCCCAATGCTTTGTCTGTTTTTCAACATTTTCGTCGCTTACTTCAACATCACTTATTTTGACGTCCCATATTGCTGATATACAAAAACGTTGAAAACGGGTCAAATTTGAATATGAAGTACAATTTTAAAATGTTCTTGTTAATCAGTGTGTCAGTCAGTGAGCCTACTCAGGCAGTGTTAATTTTTTCTTGTGCCACATTCTGTGAAGAAGTAGCCAATCAGAATACTAGACCATCAGAGGCATAGTAGGGCAGGTCTTTGCGGAATGCGGATGGGGAAAAAGTCATTCAAAGTACCGTAAATAACAAGCTGTGGTCCTGCCAATGGCTGTGAAAGAAGTCATTTTGCATGCGGATTGGAACATTTCCTAAAAACACTTATTGCTTGTGCCATTGGTTGAGCTACCGCGTGCCTAAGGTAGCTGACCCCTGCTTTACAGGGCCTAAAGGCGACCCCAGCTGGCATTGAACAAAAGCGGGGTTTGGCAATTTGCCGACAAAACTACAGTACCCATGAGCCTCAGTGGAATGTGCATGGATGCGTGTACATATTACACAGTATGTGTCCACATGCTTACACAGGCAGCAGACACACATCTGTGCAAATATGCACACCCACACACATCTTCACATGTACAACCACACAGGTGACACAGAACAACACAAACCTTCTCACCCCAATCTTGTTGAGTTTAGTCAGGGTCCTTTCTGCACTGATCAATGAAGCAATTAATATGTTGAGAAAGGATTATGCGGCTTTTAGGTCAAAAACAACATCTCCCACAGTGCCTCAGACGCTCCCGCTGTAGTGGAATGCCAACTTGCCATTACCCGGAGATTACCTGTAATCTCTTATTACTTAAAATAGGGTGGAGAGGCTTTCATGCGAGACATCTTCAAAAATCAAATTGTGCTGTCAGCCGGGCTTAAGACTTTAGTTTATACACAGACTCGTATTTGTCGAGAAACATGCCTGCATTTGCTCCACCGGACGACTTAGTAGGACAGAGCCTGAAACAACCGCACAGACGGTTTTCAGCTCAGACTTTAGTGTCAACAGAACTCAAAATTAACTCCTGTTGTCTTTGGGGATAATAGCAGTTTCTCGCCGAGGGATCAGTCAATAAAGACCTTGATGATCATCAAAGTGTTAAACAGTATTTATGCAAACACAGCAAACTACAGAAGTTTACAGCACAAATCCATGCACATTTATCAGCAGGAGCAAAACCGCCAACGGTGCCACAAATACAGAGACAGGGAACATGTAAAGACAGAACAGGGGTGTACATGAAAATATTGGTGTGTGAACTGCATTACTCTCTCTCTCTCTCTCTCTCTCTCTCTCTCTCTCTCTCTCTCTCTCTCTCTCTCTCTCTCTCTCTCTCCAGGATAATTGATGTTTTGTCTTGACTGCATGTGCTGTTATTTATTTGCCTAGGAACTGAGACAGTCTCCCTCGGGGCAAGAGATGTTTTTTGGCTAGGAGTGTTTCTGAAAAAAAACAAAAAAAAACTGGAACATTATTTCCCCACCAGACTACAAAGGAAACCCCCATGTATTAAAAAAAAATCTAAATTGCACCATACTAAAAGCTGTACCACGGGAACACCTGAGGTCTACGGCATAAACAACAGGGAGAGGACAGGTACTCCCACGTCGACAGTGGTGGAAGAAGTATTCAGATCCTTTACTTAAGTAAAAGTACTAAGACCACACTGTAGAAATACTCTGTTAGAAGTAAAAGTCCTGCATTGAAAATCTTACTTAAGTAAAAGTATGTAAGTATCAAAATAAACAAACAAAAAAACCTGCACCACGAAACATAACAAACAGTATTCCAGCCAATAACCGACAAGAAGGATTTGGGGGTGGGGGTTGGGGGGTTAGTGCGCAGAAGGGAGGGGACGGGATGAGGAGGAGGGAGGGGCGAGCTAGCCTCCGTTTTGTTTGACAATACTTCGAACGTCAACAAGAAGTGACGCCACCCAACATCGCTTAAAGCACCTTTAATTTGTAAAGTAACTAGTAACTGAAGCTGTCTGAATAATGTAGTGGAGTAAAAAGTACAATATTTCTCTCTGAAATGTAGCGGAGTGGAAGTAGAAAGTGGCATGAAAACAAAAGTACCTCCAATTTGTACTTAAGAACAGTACTTGAGTAAATGTACTTAGTTACATTCCACCACTGCACATCAAGTGTTCTGCAAAGTCAAACAGCAAACTGTTCTGGGCGCTACAGTACATGGTCAATATTTATCTGTGCAGTTAAACAACGGCTACCTTTTGTCTTGAAGCCTGGCATTTTGAACGCAAACACAAAGCGGCCTGCAGACATCGGCCACAGCAATAGCATGCGCTTGAAGCGCTTCTGTAATGTGGTTGGAGAGGTCACATCTAACTTTCACTCTGCCCGATCCCCAGTTAATGACAGGACTGGAAGGGAAACGAGAGGGGAAATGAGGAGGCAGAGAGAGGAGATGAGTTAGGGCACAGGATGGAAAAAGGAAGAGGAGTATTTGTTGGAAACACATCTTTCATATATTCAGTGGTGGAATGTAACTAAGTACATTTACTCAAGTATTGCACTTAAGTACAAATGTGAGGTACTTGTACTTTACTTGAGTCTTTTCTTTTATGCCACTTTCTACTTCTTCTCCACTACATTCCAGAGAGAATTATTATACTTTTCACTCCACTACTTTCATCTGACAGCTTTAGTTACTAGTTCCTTTACAAATTAAGATATTTGCACACAAAACACATGTAGTTTATAAAATGTGACGTTTTATTATATATTAAAGGGATGGTTCAGAGTAATTTCACCCTAGGGTCCTTTGCACCATGACCTCGAGCCAAACACCCCCCCCTCGAAGCTTTTGTCCCTTGGTCTAACATTGGTGTGAGTTAGCGCTATCAGCCGAATGGCTTAGTGCAGGCGCTAAAGGATCCAAAAGTGTATCTCGTAATTACCCCACTAATAATGCCCGGAATGGTACCAAACTTCTGCAGTAGTACAAATAGATTATGTACTTATAAAACGAGGCATTGGAAAGTTTGTAAGTACACCAGGAGTTTATTTAAATAACACTTGCCTGATGGCTTTGGTCTGTACGAGCAGCCAGCAGTATTCGGCTGCTGCACTAAGCCATTCGGCAGATATCGCTAACTCGACCAATGTTAGACCAAGGGACAAAAGCTTCTGGGGTGTTTGGCTCGAGGTCATGGTGCAAAGGACCCTAGGGTGAAATTACTCCGAACCATCCCTTTAAACAACAATATGCAGGCCTACAAGTCCAGCTGAAATGATGACGATTAAATAAAGATCTGTTTTGATCGTTTCCAGTGTGAGGATTTTTCTGCATTGACTACTTTTACTTTTAATAATTTAAGTACATTTTCCGGATGATACTTACATACTTTTACTTAAGTAACATTTTCAATGCAGGACTTTTACTTCTAACAGAGTGTTTCTACAGTGTGGTATTACTACTTTAAAGGATCTGAATACTTCTTCCACCACTGCATATATTAGTGTATCCCAACAAGCATTTTAAATGAATGTTGATATGACAACAATGAAAACCTGTGTTGACAAAATGAAGAAGATGTCTGGAGCCTTTTATAGCTGCCACCGTGATTGTTGTGTAATCTGATATGACAGCAGAAACCTGTTTCAAGTCCTACACTCACCACACTAGCTGCATTCTGAGACATGAGCCACGTTACCCAGCATGTATCAGTGCACTCCCATGTTTTACCTCTGTCTCTGCAGTCCAGATGTCGGCGTTAGCTCCAACAGAGTGGGTGTACCATTGGGTCGTGTCTATAAGGCCGTCCTGGGGCTGCATGGGGAAACGGGTGTCTCTGACATGCCGCGCAGGAATGTGTGACAGACATCTCCCCAGACGAATGGCAGGGGGAGTGAGGATGAACAGGGCTGCAGATGAAAGGGCCGGTGCGGCTCGGCCCACATTTCCATGTCCTCCCATCAGTCCCTTTTACAGTCTATGATCAGTCCCCAAATAAATCAGGTCCTCACAGGCCCTGTGAATGAAACATACCACTGTGATACATGAGTGTGTTTGTAGGACTATGTATGCAAGTGCTAGGTTTTTCTATTGGAAGCATCTGTATAATATTTAGGAAATATTTTGCATGTGTCCGTGTGTATGTGTGTGTGTGTGTGTGTGTGTGTGTGTGTGTGTGTGTGTGTGTGTGTGTGTGTTTGTGTGTGTGTGTGTGTGTGCGTGCGCGTGTGTGCAAGGACATATCAAGACAAATGCTCCAGGTTATCTCTCTCAGTCATTACTGGGCCTCTAAATGTTTTGTGGCACTTGGATGAATTGATGGGCAATGATATGTGCCGTGTATCATCATATCATATGTATCCATTTTTTTATGTGACAGTGACAACTGTTGGCGTAATTTTAGCAACAAATAAAGCTTTCTGTTCATTAGGGAAACTCAGTAAATCACTGAGAGTCGAGGCAGAAAAGCCGGAGGACATCAGAGGAAAAAAAACAGAAAAACATCTTCTCGACTAAGTATCATCCAGTTTCACCAAAATCAGTGCAAGAACTGGTGATCACGGTGCAGAGTGGGCATGACAGAGGCACCACTCTCCCTATTACAAGATAGAGTAGCATCAACATAATGTTGCTTTAAGACCACATTTCTCACGACAACATTGTCTACTGTCCAAGTGTTTTTGTGTTGCTGTCAGGGAAACAATATTCCACCAACTCTAGTCATGTGACCATTGCCATCCATCTATCCATCCATCTTCGTCCACTTATCTGGGGTCGGGTCGCGGGGGCAGCATTAACTAGCTCCGACTGGGGGATCCTGAGGCATTCCCAGGCCAGGATGAAGATACAATCCCTCCACCTAGTCCTTGGTCTTCCCCGAGGCCTCCTACCAGACGAATGTGCCTGGAACACCTCCCTAGGGAGGCGCCCAGGTGGCATCCTTACCAGATGCCCGAACCACCTCAACTGGCTCCTTTTGACGCAAAGGAGCAGCGCCTCTACTCCGAGCTCCTCACGGATGATCACCCTATCGCTAAGGGAGACGCCAGCCACCCTCCTGAGGAAACCCATTTCGGCCCCTTGTACCCTGGATCTCGTTCTTTCGGTCATGACCCAGCCTTCATGGCCATAGGTGAGGGTAGGAATTAAAATTAACCGGTAGATTGAGAGCTTTGCCTTCTGGCTCAGCTCTCTTTTCGTCATAACGGTGCAATAAAGGGAATGTAATACCGCACCCGCTGCGCCGATTCTCCGACCAATCTCCCGCTCCATTGTCCCTTCACTCGCGAACAAGACCCCAAGGTACTTGAACTCCTTCACCTGGGGTAAGGACTCATTCCCTACCTAGAGTGTAGGGATGTGTGACCATTGGATGTGACCACTGGAGTGAAGTAATTTGAAATAAATACAAGTAAATGGACTGTATTTACATAGTGCTTTTCTAGTCTTAACAACTACTCAAAGCGCTTTTACATAGTCCCCGAACCATTCACCATTCACACACACATTCATACACTGTGGCCGAGGCTGGTGTACAAGGTGCCACCTGCTCATCAGATACACATTCGGGGTTCAGTGTCTTGCCCAAGGACACTTCGACATGAGACTGATTGGTAAGCGATCGCTCTGCCACCTGAGCCACAGCGTGAAGTGAAGTTATTCCTTTTTGTGTAAAGGCATTATTTTGGTCAAATCCTTTTTATCCACAAATAAACTCTGAATGCATCAGAAATACAACGCCATTCTCCAGTTTTTTTTAAAGATTATTTGTTGGGCTTTTCCACCTTTATTTTGATAGGACAGCTAGGTGAGAGAGGGGGAAGAGATGCAGGAAATCGTCACAGGTCGGATTCGAACCCTGGACCTCTGTCAAGGCATAAACCTCTCAGTATATGTGCGCCTGCTCTACCCACTGAGCCAACCCAGCCACCTCCAGGTTTGGACAATAAAGCAATAGGCTACAGTGATTTCCAAATATGTGACTAGTGTTGGGCAGTAAGTCATTTTAATTTCAAGCATCCAGACATCTCAGGTTGTCTGGGACAAGTTTGTTGTGCTTTCCCAGAACTTGGACCAAACAATGTGAAGTTGCATTAAGTTATTATGCTCCTCACCTGTGGAACAAAATCCCTGAAAACCTGAGGTCTGCTGAAACGGTTAGCTCATTCAAATCAGGGCTGAAAACGTTACTGTTCAATGCTTATTATTGTCTTAACTATTTATTCTTGACTTAAATATACTGGCTCAATTTAATGATTTTAATGTCTATTTTACTATTGAATTTCATATATATTTTATTATAAGGTTTCTAAAGTTAACTGTACTTATTTTGTTGTAACTGCTTTGTTCGTTGAATGTATTTTTATTGTTTATGTTTACAATGTGTTTATGTGCCTCTGTAAAGCACTTTGAGTTGCCTTGTGTGTGAACTGTGCTATACGAATAAACTTGCCTTGCCTTGCCTTACGTAATTAAGTCATTTTTAATTGAATCTGTGTTTTGATATTCATGCTTATTCTTATTTATTTGTTCATATGTATTGTGCATGTGTCTGTGAAGCACTTTGTAACTGTGTTTTTAAAAGTGCTATATAAATAAGTGTTTCTTACTTACTAGCTTGGTACAGTAATGTGATAATTTTTTTCAGAAAGGTAGTAGCCTACACTTCAAATAGTAGTATACTTGAAATGCATTACAATTCAACTGGGGTTCAGCTTGTTTGCTTCTCTTAGTTTGACATTCGTGCAGGGGCTGGAGATGTTTAGCCTCTAATAAATGAGAAAAAAAATGCAACTTAGTCAACTCAAAAGTTAACTTATTTACTGTATATGTTGTGTCTTCTAAATTAGCTTGCCACTGACATGCCTACATTCAGGAATTACCTGAGTTTTGTTTGAGTTGTTGCGTGTATGAATCTCCTGGCGACGGGGCTTGTGAGTGCTGTGTGCTGTCAGGGCTCATGTTAAACTAGCTGTTGATGGCTGGCTTGTTGGTAAACCACAATCTGTCATTTTCTTTTTTTTTTTTACATGTTGAACACAGAATATGTGACGTGTGGGTGTGAAGGATTTGGATTTGTTTCAAGGCATCTTTGAATGAGCTGTGCTGAGTAGCAAAAGGAAAGTTGCGAGTCACATTGTTCATGTAACTTGCCCTCAACGTGCCCAACGCTGCACGTGACTCACAATGTAAATCCAGGGCAACATCTTGCGATGGCATCACTCTGATGTGGCGCCCTTGCTTGAACTACACCCATGTTCAAACTCAGCCTTGATCTCAGTTACACACCTGTGCAGTTTCGTGACTGCATCTTTACTTTTAGTGAAGATTTTTCTTTTAATACACATACCACCACTGACCCTAAACATATCACCAGGGACATAAAGTGAGCGGGGTCCAGGCCCCTTCCTAATTTCTACTCACATATTTCCAGCACCATCGCTCAAATCACACCAATCTTCAAACTTTGGCCTTCGTTTTGATCTCAACTACACACCTGCAAAGTTTCGTGACTGCATCTTGCACGGTTGTGATGCTATTGCGGTGACAAAATCTGGCCGCAGACAGACATATAAACACCTAGCAAAGTACTCCAATCTCCTCTGTGGTAGTTCTCGCTGCAGTAGGTGTCTCCAGTATCACATTTTGCCATGATGACACACACACACATACACACACACACACGCACACACACGCACACATGCGCGCGCACACACACACACACACACACACACACACAGACTCACAAGGTTAAACAATACCAATAACAATACAGCTGTCGCGGCTGGTAATTTAATCTAAATTGTTACAGCCTGCCAATTTTCCCAGCAATGGTCTAGTTTGCTCGCAGTGCTTATGTCTAGAATAAATGTGTTAATAATGTATTGTTGTTACATGTAGCACCTTTAAGCTGAAGTAATGTACTGTACAGTAAAAAAATGCACTACGCAATATACAATGAGAAACCTGATCATAAATCACAAAAGGTTAAAAATGGGTAATATTCATTAATAGTGAACCACTGAGCTGGGCTTGTTTAGGTTTCTGCATGATTTATCATTATAACAGCTGCTTTGGTCAATGCTTTCAATTGAATAATCAGTTATATCATTTTGCCACGCCTCTGTTGACACTCAAGTCTCAGTGGAACCATTTCTCAATTAGGTGATTCATTTCCTTCGAAAAACAAATTAGTACCTCTCCTGTGAAGAGCTTCCCTGAATTTGTAAAGCTTATTTGAAACGACTACGCTTTATTTCGCAATGAATCTGTTCTTGATGAATATATCTCTCTGACCATTTGTCATCCAGTGAGGGAGAGAGGGAGAGAAAGGGAGAGGTTGACTGTTCCACTGTAAATAGGGATTGTGGGTCTTATTTTTCATAACGGTAGTTAAGTCCGTGTCTGGAGTATGAGAGAGACCACCTGGGCCAGAGGTTTGTAATCAGAGAATAGATTTATACTCACAACTAGGGTTTCAAATCTCATTACTCTCACATGCACTGTGCCAAAATATCAAAGCGGTAATAACTCATACAAACAGTAAAGTGATGTGAGAACTTCCTTATGGCCTTAGGGCTTCAAACAGAGTGGTTGCCTTTTCCTGATTGCCAACAAACAGTGTATGTGTGTGAAAGACAGAGACAGAGAGAGAAAGATGCTTCATGTGCGTAAATCTAAATATCCTCACAGGAAAGTAAAAAGAGAACGCAGTCAGATTTTTGCCCAGATTTGTTTTTTTAGGGAGCTGAATTGGATTGTAGCGTATTATTTTAGAACTTTTTTATAGGGAAATCTTTTGAAGGCCCTATGAAATGGTGCTTTTTGGATGCTTTTATATAGGTCTTAGTGGTCCCTTAATACTGTATCTGAAGTCTCTTTCCCAAAATTCAGCCTTGGTGCAGAATTACAGCCACTAGAGCCAGTCCCACAATGAGCTTTACTTAGGATGTGCCATTTCTGTGTCTGTAGCTTTAAATGCTATTGAGGAGGAGAGAGGGGGGGGGCAAGGTGGAGGGTGGGGGTGTGGCCTTGACCAACTACCATGCTTCGCTCGTTTGCAAGCCATGATGTCTCTCTCTTTCTCATGGGCGGGCAAAGCAGAGAAAGGGGAGGTAACCTTTCCCCTTATGACGTCATAAAGGGAAGATTCCAGATCGGCCCATCTGAGCTTTCATTTTCTCAAAGGCAGAGCAGGATACCCAGGGCTCGGTTTACACCTACGCCACTGGGGGACCATAGGCAGGCTGGTGGAACTTATATTAATGTTAAAAAACCTCATAAAGTGACATTTTCATGCCATGGGACCTTTATGAGGGCCCCTCACCTGGGTTTACAATTAATATCAGAACATGTTGTAACATTAAAAGCACTGACACATAAGAGTTAAATCATTATTGCTACTGGCATACACAAGGGTGTACCGTTCATTCAAGTTCCAGCAACAGAGGTGTTTTTGGCAGTATTGGTGCTAGTGTAATAATATCCTATTAACCCTTAGAGAACAGTACGGTGGGCGCGGGACGTCCTTGTTGACATGATCCTGTTGACATGGATCTATAATAGAGCACTCGTCCTTTTTGCAGCAGAAAGCTAAGGCTTCTGTCTTTCGCGTTGTTGCATTGTACGCTCGTGATGGCGCCATCACGTTATGTCGACCTTACACCAAACGACTTTTCAAGCAATTGAAATAAAATGAAAAATAAAATGAGAGTCTTGCTAGAGTCTTGCTAGAGTTGGAGCGCGCTCCCGTCATCTCAATCGTTAAGGTGGTCATAAAACAGTCCGAGTCAGTGTTTTTCCCGTCTTGACGTTCTGACAAAATCAAGCATGTTTGATATTATCGTAAGTTTTAAGTCTTGGTAGTGAAGTTAAATCATGTGAACATTGTCAGGCAGAAACTGCATGGGACATTTTTTGCTGATTTATTCAGTTACTATATACAAAATCAATACTGAATAGTGTTAGTAATTCCAGTAATGCATGCTCTATTCAAGAATGCTACAATGTAACATGTGTAATAAGAGGAAAAAAAGGCAACTATAGATCTCAACCAACCAGAGGTACAGTAATGCCCCCAAGTCAACCCAGAGCTCAGGTGTTAAAAGAAGTCAGCTGAACCATATTTCAGGTGTTTTATGACTGCAATTTATTTCTATCACACCTTAGACTTTAGTATAAAAAACATGTGTCCCCCCCCAGCCATGTAGTGAGTATGATAGTTCATCAAGCGGACAAGTGAAAACACAGAGAAGTGTGTGTTTCTTCACAATGCCTGAAGCTTTGAGTCTGACCTTCTCCCCTCTCCATCTCCCTCTCACCTTCTCCCTCGCTCTGCTCTGCCCTGGGGCACCGATGGGTGGGCCTTTCGGAGAAGCGAGCGAGGGGGCCCCTGGCATCACCCGTGCCTATAGGCTCGAAAAAGAAACACAAAAAAGTCAAAGAATGATGGCTAGCCTTGACGTTGTTGAGACAGTGCTCGGGCCAGGAGAAATGAGGTAAATATCAATGGCGGTGGTCTCACATAGCCCATTAGTCAATGTCTGCCGCTCGCTGTCTGAGCATCAGCACAGAGCAGCCCCGGGCTTTGCAACACCACCACTGTCCTCCTGGAGAATTGTACCCAGGCGAAAATAAAGCAACCTGAGCCGGGCATAAATCATTAGGAACATTTGTTACCTCGGGTGATTGTGCTTCATTCATCTTCAGGGCTTTTTCCATTTGTCAACTCCCAGAGGCTGCTGGGTGTCAGCTGTATGCTGTGCCTAAGCAGAGCGACAGGAGGGGAGGCCTGTAGGAAACAGGCAGTGAGTGGTGGAAGAAGTACTCAGATCCTTTACTCAAGGAAAACTACTAATACCACACTGTAAAAAAAACAAAAAAAAACTACCTAACTACCTTTTTTTTCAACCTATTTTCCTATGTTTTGGTGTCTAAGTGACAGATGGGAACAACAATTTTTGACATTGGTCCAGTATTAAGTGAGATCGCTGCAGTCGGCAGCGGCGAAACAAGCTACAATGTAAGTTAATAGGGTAATTGTCCAGCTTGTATATACCTTCGCAAAAGTTTTGCCACTGACAGACTAAGATTATTATTCTAAGTTTCTGACAACATTATGGAAAGGATCCCTTCAGAGATAGACCTTTAAAACCTCTTTGAGACCATTCTGTTTAACTAGAAACAGCTCTGAAGTCGCTAGCGCTAAACCCACCAGATTCCATTTAAAAAAGCAATACTTTTAGCGTGTATAGAGCCAACATGTTTTCACATGTAAATCAGTTAAGTATGTGTTTATTTCAACCAAAACTTGAGTTGTGATGGTTGGAAAAGTGCAAAGACATCCCAAAACAGCTATTCATAGTTTTTGTTTCCGTCGACTTTAAATGAAGTGTATTTTACGATGCTTAAATTACTGTTTATTTACATGGAGTCTGGTGTCTTTGGCGAACGCAATTTCGCGGATGTTTTTATGTTTAAAAAAAGGATCTTACTCTTTAAAAGAAAGGTCGACCTCCTTAGAAATATTTTCCATAATATTGTCAGACACTTAGAATATTAATCTGAGCCTCTCAGCGGCAAAATGAGCACTTTTGTGAAGGTAAACACAAGCTGGACATTTGCCCTATTAACTTACGTTGTTTGTTTCGCCACTGCCGACTGCAGCGATCTCGCTTACCGTAATATTGGACTAATTTCAAAGATTGTTGATGGTCTGTACATGATTTTATGGCAATCCATCCAATAGGTGCTGAGATATTTCAGTCTGGATCAAAGTGGTGGACCGACCGACGATATCCCTAGATCAGAGGGAATTCAAAATGAAAATCAGAGATGGATCTTGTCAACCTACCTTTTTCTCTTTCAAAGACCCAAGCTTCATCTCTGTCTCTGCCAACTGAATACAGAACACACTGCAAGTGCCTGTTGCTCTGAAAATAAGTGTAAACAATTTGTGGTTGACACATAAACACACCCTTAAACACATCTTAAGACAGGCGGAGAAAAAGCCGAAGGAGCACAGGCCAGGAGTGTGTTTTAATGTGTATTGTGATATGGTGTTTAGGAAGGCATCTATTAACACCAATTGTAACCTCACTGCCTTGGAACCTGTCTCCAGCTGTTAGCACCCTGCCACCTCCATTCACCTTAGTGACACACACGTCTTTAACACACCGTTGTCTGCAACACACACACACACACACACACACACACACACACACAAACACACACGCGGTGATTTACGTACACACATTCAGCACCGGCAGAACTCTACTTCACAAAAGGCAATCTTAGATCTGATGACATTTCTTAGGTCTTTTATTCTTCTTAATGCTCCACTGTGTCTGTTTTTAAAAGGAAGTAGCCATATGAATAAATGGAAAAAAGGGGGAAGAGAGAAACCGGGATGGACGTAGAATAAAACGTGAAAGAAGTTGTTTATACTTAAAAACATCTCCCCCCCACCATGAATAACACAGTGTCTTTCGGACATGCTTTGTGGCCTGAAACTCAAACTAAATGGTTTCCTAGCAATCAGTTGAAAACAATTCCAAACGTGGGCAGTGATTCTGAGGTCTGAGATTTTATGTTAAAAATGTGTAGTTGCACATGGCCGGGTTAGCTCAGTTGGTAGAGCGGGCACACATACGTAGAGGTTTATTCCTTGATGCAGAAGGTCCAGGGTTCGAGTCCGACCTGTGACAGTTTTCCTGCATGTGTCTCCCCTCTCTCTCCCCTTTCATATCTCAGCTGTCCTATCCGAAATGCCCAAAAAATAATTACAAAAAAAAGAGTGATAAATGTGTAGTCGCTGGATCCAAGCGGAGGTAACCATAGACAGTAAAAGAAATGGACAATGTGACGCCGTCGTTTTCTACGGAGACCAGTGAAGGATATTAGAAGCACTTTTCCGGTGATGGCTGAGCGTTACTGAGCAGCCTCCAACTGAGCTTGAAGACGTAGATGTGACGTGAGCAACCTGTCTGAAAGTTGGAAGTCTTCTGGTAGCTGTGCCAAGAGAAATCTCAATCATTCCCAATCTAGCAGAGACGGAGAGCGTAGGTATATGTAAGGAGACAACATAGGCACAGGCTAATTATTGCTAACTTAAATGCTAGTTAACATTAGTAAAATGTAAGTCGAAATTGCCTGCAAACTTCTCCTGTACTATACGGTAATTCCTCTACTATGAGACAGTAAGTCTCGTGGTTATGACACAATCGTTAGCCTATTTTTACAAACATGTCTGCTACAGAGCCATAACGTGAGGTACAAGGTAATGGAGACTTTTATACATTGTCATGTTTCTTTAGCAATACAAAATGGACAAATAGAGTCTTTAAACGCTTCAGATGTAAAGTTATTCACTGTCAAAGTGACGTCAAAATGAATGGCAGTCAATGGAATGCTAACAGCACCTGATGGCTTATTAGCATCAAAATGGCTCCATGGGAGGTATGCTTTGTGGAGGCTGGCTTACCCCCATGGAGATAACCCGTATGACATCATCACGGTTAGTTGACAAAGCCCCTCGAAGACATCATACAATTGTTTTCACAGGCTGGGTAGATACCGATATCGATGAAAATTTTATTTAAAGTGTAAAAATGTCAACGGAGTGAGCTTCTTTAACATGTAGTGGGCTGCCATTCCAAAGATACGCTCTATATCTATAACCATCTTTTTAGTTTAGTAGGGGAAGGACCAGGAGACCAGCATCAAGGGAGCGGAGAGTGTGTGTCGGTGTATATTGTGTAATAAGCTCAGATAAATAAGGTGGTAATAGTCCATGCAGGGCCTTTATATGTTAAAAGAAGAACCTTAAAATCTGCTCTAGCTTGCACTGGGAGCCAGTGAAGAGGGGCCAGAACGGGTGTTATGTGATCAGTCGTCAGATGTGAGTGTCCTTCCTCAGAATGTAAAAATAAGAACTCTATCTGAGACAATTCTTAGCCAGAATAACAAGACTGAGGATGCTTTTTAAGAGAAGAAGAGATGTAACTACAAAGAGAGGGAGAGACGCATTCAGAGTGTTTTTGGCTCTTCTGAGGATCAGGCCCACGAGTGGCTGGGTGGCTGCTGCTGACAGGTGAGGATGTCTTTTATCAACAGGTGTTGGGAAGCCAGTGAAGATATGAGGACAGATAACATGGGCAGGCAACACAAAACGACCCAGGAAGAGAGTGAAAAAAGATGGAGAAAAACCGCAGACAAGGTGTGTGCACAACCACAGCCACATTCTCAGGCTGCAAACACCCTTTCACCACTTCCAGTGTCACCTCCCACATTCCTCCCCCGCACCCTCCACACACACACTTATCTCCCCCAAATCTGAAGGAGGCGGATGCTCTGAGGATCTACACATTGCCAGCTCGGGCATAATTAGTAGAAGACATGCAGCCAGCCGTTGCCCAAGATCACTAACGCACGTTTGGTCCCAAAACAAACAAGCAGCGATCTAGGACAAACAGTGGTAATGCCCTCGTGTCAACCCTGGCTCTTATCTGGAGCTCCTCATACACTTCCAAACACACTCCCAAGCTCTATACATGGAATTTCATTATTAGGTTACATCAGAGAAATACAAAGCAACACACACACACACACACACACACACACACACACACACACACACAAAGCGGACAGATGTTACATGTGCAAAAGGCAAGCATGTAAACCTTTCTGACATTACATTTTAAAAGATAACATGGAGTTCATGCTATTATCTGATTGTTTGGGATTCAGCATTTGGAAATTCACTCAGTCATTTCAGGAAAGAATGGACATTTGTAATGTAGGAGAGACACAAACAAAGCAACATCTGGGATGGAGATGATCCATGAAGGGTTTTTGTAAAAGTACAATAACATGTGCTTTTGAAAATTGCACGTAAAAACATGAAATACAAACAATATGCAACGTACCATGAAGACAGATACTGTATTACAAAAGGACCGGATGGATAGGTCAGGATAGAGAACAAAGCTTCCTGTCTGCCCTGCCAGATGGGCACCTTCGATGTTGTGAGACATCCAAGCTGGTTTCAGTCCAGACAACAGGCGCGACCGCAATATCTGTCCCCAGGGAAACAGGGCTATCTCTTGGTGTACAGGTAGCGGAGGGGGAGATGCCGGGGGTCAGCTTCCTGCTTCTAAACATGGAAGAGGAAACTAATCTGGGGTCAAAGAGGGCCACGGTGTTGAGTGAAACTTCACATGGGGACGGGGTATTCAAAGTATATTCCCTTCGCTCTAACTCCACCATCTTCATTAAAACCCTGCACCTGGGCCTGGGACTGATCCATGGGGAACCCCCTCATGGCCAGCGCCAGTCAGGGCTTTAAATCTGTCCCCAGCCCCTTATTCACTCCCCACTTATCCCTCTTTCCTCCCTTCTTCTAGCCTTTCTGCCATTTTGGGTCAAGCTCAGAGCCACAGTATTGAGCCAATGCGGACAGGAAAGGGATGAGATAGGATTAGGGAGATAACAGAAGGGCCAAACTTGGGTTTGTCGCCGGCACAGAAAAAAAAAAAGATCGCTCCAGTCTATGCTTGTTGCTCTCACAATTAATAATGGGTTGTAATCAGAGACATTTTCAACGCTTCTCCTGGGTTTCAGGATCCCGGTTGCCAGTTATCATCCAGTGTTGAGAGGGCAACACAGGCCCGGACCCAGCAAGCACCTGATGACAAGCCTCTGTTGGTGTTCATCTTACACACACACACACACACACACACACACACAAAGACATGATTAAGGGGCTCACATGTGGGACAGAACGGCAAATTCTTAAGCCCCTTTCAGACATGTTTTCCTCAGGTCACATTTGACCCTTTTTCAAAAGGTTTCTATATCAGAAACTTGGATTTCGTTCAACAAAATTGTAACAGGGATGGTTCCATACAACGTTTTTCACAAGTAAAATACATGATCAGTTCACTACTTTCATTGAATTTGGATGTTTTATTAAATTTTATTGCATTTGAAAAACAAATTGATAAATGAACATTGAAAAAAGTGACTAAAATGTTGGAAAAAACATCAAAAACGTGGGAAAAATCGACAAAAACATCGGAAAAGCTTCGAAAACGTGGGCAAAACTGACAAAAACATCAGGAAAAGCGACAAAAGTGTCGAAAAAGACAACCAAAATGTTGAAATAAAAGTTTTATTTTTAAATTTTTACCCAGAAAAAACAAAAAGTTGCACGGTCGATGGGAAGACAACACAAGGGTTAAATAACTATCTGTAAAGTGATGCCTTGTTGTCATGTAGACATAGATATCGAGGATGTAAATGTTTGTAATGTAAAATATTGTGGCATTATGGAAAGATATTTGCTGCTGTTCTTCCACAGGCTGCATCAGTGTTGGATATTTACATTTATTTTGCTGTTGAAACTTTCCAACTTTTTTTTGTACATTCAGTCTTTCTCACCAAAATGTATTGTGTGCATCCTTAAGTTCTAATAACTGTGTTGAGGAGAATTCCTTTCTACAGAAAACATTTTCAGAGCAGATTTTTTTATATATTTGAAACCTGCATTATTTACGTTTACTAGCAAGCGGTCTTCTTCTTCCTCAATGACTGCATTTCTTGGCGCATTAGCACCAACTGTTGAATACTTAAATGGTATTAAACCATTGGCAGGAATGTGTATGGCGTCACCAGTGTACTTGTGCATGAGAACAAAACAGGGACCCACTCATTAAAACAGTGTTCTACAGTGCTGCTATTGGTCAAACATTCCACAGGGTACCTTTAATTAATGGTCACTGTGAGAGCAAGGACACTCACCTCTGCTTTTACCAGTGACTCCTAACCCTATCTACCCAAACAGTAATCGTGGAACCCATCTATTGTTGGTCTGACGATTTAAGCGTACTGCTACACAGGCTACAAACGGACAACAAACGGAAACCAGAATGCTTCCGATACCAAGTTCTTGTCCCGTTACCTACAGATTCTGCATTCATATTCTGATATCTGTTTATAGAGAATGACCAATGATATATACTATATTAATTATATTAAGTGTGTTGGTGGATATTTATAATTCAAAAAGTTGAAAATAGGGAAAGAGTAGCCTCACTTTAACCATTAGTCGGCAATCCATTCAGACATTTGCCATGTTGGAAGTATTACAGTACGTTACTAGGTCTGACAAACTAAGCTTGCCACATGTGTTACGTCTCAGAGAATTTGAGGACCCAAAAGCAGAGAGCAGGGGAGAGTGGTTTGAGCTGAAGGATTTATTTCACAAAAAAAACAAAGTACACACCAACAAAAGGAGTCCTGAGTGCAGCAGACAAAATACTAATTCCAGAATGTAGTGGACCAGAGAACAGGGAATCCAAAAAACAAAGGTAATCAAAAAACAGGAACCTGAGAAGAAAGAAAATCCAAGGACAAAAAGACAGCACAGAACCCGACTGAAACTGACACACAAAAACACTACAACGACCTGACACAAGACAAGGGGAACACAAAGACTAAATACACCAGGTAACGAGCAAACACGGGACAGGTGACACTAGGGCTGGGGAACAGGTGGAACACATTAGACAATCACACGGGCCGGAAAACTAAAAGACAGGAAGTAAAGCAAGACAAGACAAGACAGAAAACCAGACTACCAAAATAAAACAGGAAACAGAAACATATACAATAATCAGAATAATACACAAAACAGGAAAAACAGAAACATACACCATCAGCAGAATAATACACGATCAAAACAGGAGAACAGAATCCTACACAATCACAACAACATGACTTTAATGTAAAAGTAGTCTCGCATTGCCAGACCTTCCTCCACAGCACTGTGGAGGAGGGTCTGGCTAGTCAACACAGCATTCCAGGATGGGAGAAAAACGTGCTCTGGTTTATTGGCATTTCTTTAAACAAATCACAATCGTCATGGGCGCTAACTGTGCCGCTGCAAAATAGCCTCGGGAAGGAACTTGTTTTGGTGGAACATGTGTACGTTCAAAAGTAGTCCTCATACATCCACCGGAGTTTAAAATTCCAACACAAAGAAAGTGTAAGGTAACGGGACATCTGGCCGAAAGGAAAGACATACTGTGGAATTTCCGGCAGCAACGGAGCAATCCCGGAAGTGGAAGGTTGTGGATATATATATTATAAAAGTGACGTATTTGACTGCCATACCTGTAGGTTTGTTGACAGGCCCATGCCATATGTCCTGCCAAGAGTATGTTTACACCGAGAACCATTCCCACTGAATAACTCTCTACAGCCTGCCAGGCCTGCAGTGGCGTCACGCAGCTGCTCCAGCCACGGCCCGGTCTGAAGCTGTGTTATTGTTACTGGTAGCATTACCACGCTTAAGTACGACAACATAATTTGTAACAATAAGAACAAATTAGCTCTATGCCATCTGTGTACAACATGAACTTTTAGCTCTGTGAGCGACACAAACCACACACACACACACACACACACACACACAGAGGAACAAGCCTGCACCCAAAGCACATGTGAGCACAATGTCTCACTACAGTTTGTCTCCCAAACACAAGCAGGCTCAGATTTCAGGCCTTGTGGTCTCCAAAATATATATCGAAGTACACATCAGGCTGTGTGTCACTACTGTTTACAGGAAAGTGATTTATGGGGCTTTTTGGGGAGAAGAGGGAAAGGGTGATATGGTTTGAATGACTTTTTAGAGAGAGAAGCTGAGAGGTCAAGCTACCGTGGCCATTAAATAATCACCAGAAACTACATTAATGAGGATCATTTATCCAGGGACTGAAATGAGAGAACTTATAGTATTCCATGTCCATTATGACATGTAATCACATCAAAGAACCATTAGTGAATTAGTCATTAGACAGTGACGTTTTTTGTCTTGTGGTTTGTTGGATGTGAAAACTGCTTGTGCAAATGCCAGGCATAACTGCATGGGAGTGAGATAAATATAGTTACATTGTCACGTAAAGCAACCTGACCTGACTGTGGAAGATCTATGTTCCTCTATGCTGTTTCATATGACAGGCTCTTTGTGTTAGACTAGTCCAACTGGTACGGTTCCATTATTTTTAGACTAAATATGTGTACCCATGCATGTGTGTGTGTGTGTGTGTGTGTGTGTGTGTGTGTGTGTGTGTGTGTGTGTGTGTGTGTGTGTGTGTGTGCGTGTGTGAGTGCGTGTGTATAGGTTTGTATCCTTGCACATACAGTACATAGCGAGCCATAGTACACGTGCACACTTAACAAGTCCATAACTGTGTATTCTCAAAACACTGACGTCTTGGGCAAATATGCCATTATGAAGGCATAGTGGTGTATTGTTTGCAGAGATAGAGAGTGAGATAAAAGCTCTTGCACAGGAAAAAGAAAAGAACTCCACTCACAGCTTAACAGATATAAGGGCATGTAGCTTTTCCCAGGACAGATGTGGGCCTGTGCCTTTTGAAATACATACAATACTTTTGATACAAAAAACTGAGAGATAGAAATGTTAATAATTAATGATCTATAGAATGCACATCTTTTTTGGTACAGGCTACAGCTAAGGAGGCTGCAAGACTGTGACAAGAATGTGTTTAGAATGGTTAAATAGAAAAACAAACCAAACTACTGCAACACAAACGTTGGCTCTGTCTCTGATGCAAGTTGAACTGAAACTTGTATTCCGCTTACTTTTTGTGTGCGTAAATATAAGCTATTATAATACTGCAGCTATTGTGCCAGTTTTCAAAACAGGGTAAAATGTTTTTTAGACATATTTGTAGAAAAATGTGTCTAACCCTATAGACTATAAAATAGGTCTAACCCCGGCTTCAGGCCACGGGGGTGGGCTTTTCCCATGGCAGTGGTTGACTAACTTTGAGGGCCAGCGTTGCTGGAAAACATTGTCAATTTTAATGTGCTACTGACTGGAGGACGTCATACTGTGTAGCGTACGAATGCTAAAGAATACGCGTTTTTCCCCTTTTTCACCAAGCTCACACAGCGTTGTACCGGAAATCTCTTTACAACATTCAGCATTTGGCATCACCCATTGTGCTATTAAGTTTGTATTTTACTCAGAAAGATGAAGCTTGTTTGCTTAGCTTGCTAGCACTGATCCCCACAAGACATTACTTTTCAATCATTGAAAGCTCTCTCTCACACACACACACACACACACACACATACACAGTGCTGCTTTTCTCACACATTATACAACAGATTGCTGCGTTAGTTGTCTCTTGTTTATGACTCCAGTTGTGGTGACTGCAAATGACCAGACTGTCAAAACTGGTGTAACATCAGCACTCGTAGCATGTAGAGCATCGAGTCTGTATATAAGGATGGATGACACATCACTTCAACCAACTATTCAAAAATAAAGCCAAAATATCCCCGCAACAGACATTGCCATTTTACGCTGGTGACGTCATTTGGAGCTAGAGTCTGTGCAGTAGTCATTGGGGCTGGACCCACGTTATCGTGGTCATGACCAATAACCCTCCTTACGAGCAAAATTGACCACTTGAACCAACATCAGCGTGATAAGAACTATCTAAAATAGCAGAAACCATGTATGATATATACTTTGATTATTATTTTTTTGGGGCCCATGTCTCTCCGCTAGTCTAGCTTTGCCAGACCTTCCTCAACAGCGCTGCGGAGGAAGGTCTGGCGAGTCCACACAGCATTCCGGGATGGGAGAAAAAACAGGCTCTGGTTTATTGGCCTTTCTTTAAACAAATCACAATGGCATTGTGCGGGACTAAGCGCGGGATGGCGCAACGGTGCTTCTGCAAAATAGAATCGGAAAGGACCTTGTTTTGGTGGAACATGTGTACGTTCAAAGGTTGTTTTAGTCGTGCAACAGAAAACTCAGATTGGACAGATAGTCTAGCTAGCTGTCTGGATTTACCCTGCAGAGATCTGAGGAGCAGTTAACCGTAGTCCTCAGAAATCCACCGGAGTTTAGAACGCCAACACAAAGGAAGAGGAGGTGACGGACATCCGCCCAAAAATGAGGGACATTCGGCGAACCTCCAACGTCGTCAATATAGACTACCCATCTGCTAATATGTAGTAGTAAATACAGCTAACAATGTCAGTCCCCGTTAGAAATGAAGTGACATTAAGAACTTTTACATAACCAACATCGTCAGTCAGGGATGTATGGAGTATTATCATAGTAGAATTTTTTCTCCTAAAGCTTAAATTTCATGTTCTTCATGTTCAATTAAAAAAAATTGACCAAATAAGTACACAAGTCAAAACATATACTTTCTTGAACTTTGTCTCTCTTTCTGACGCTGGACCTGGTGCTGCAGCCATACTGAAAAAGTGCTCTGCATATCTTTGTGTTAAAACTAGCACCATGTGTCAGTATGTTAGTAAGTAACATGTTGGTATGTCATCAGAGCCATCGGGACAAATTTTACTCTATTTATTGTACTTGGCAAATTAAAGCAATTTTGATTGTGATAATGGGTGTGATGGGGGTCAAACTGTGAGCAGAACAATAAAAGCCACATGTGCCTTGCAGCAGTTAGAAAACCACATGAAACAAACGGAGGTGGGGGCACCAATTCAATCCAGATATGTCCAGATTCAAACAGTCAGCGGAAGGTGGCCTGGGCTCAAACACCAAACGACCACCCCCAAAGTCACCCTGTGGTCTCAGAGAAGACAAATGGACCGCCGAGGCTTGTGGCATCACAGAAAAATAGATCTAGTTACGGTGATATACAGAATAACTCAATCTTACTGTGCTTTAATTGTTAGGTTGCACACTGCCTACTTCTAAGTATGCACGGAATTTCAAACAAAAAAAGAACAAATTAAAATGAATCCATAGTGCCTTGTGTGCTTTGGCAGAGCAAGAATGGTCTCTTTTTTTTTTTTTTTTTTTTTTTAAAGTGTGAGACGGAGAAGGAGGTATAAGGGTGGGACTGTGGTGTTTATTGGTTTCTGCCAAGCCAGTCAGAGAAGCAAACACAAGCAGAGTGAAACCTGATCGACTGGCACTGTGCCTGGACCAGCAGTGGCACAGTGCAGCGTCAGGGGAAAAACACTGACAAACATACACAAGCACAGGACCCTGGTCTCCAAATAATCACAAGATGAGCAGGCCAGATTAAAAAAAAAGAAATACCCCAAACACATCAGAGAATTTAGGGCAAAACCCCCAAAATGTCTCAGCATGTTTTATGGAACTGACAGAGAAGAGGAGCGCTGTGGATGTTTGTGAAAGTCTGATCGAGGATGACTTTTAAGCGTCTCCTACGATGCGGGGAAGTTTTTCCGATTGAAGTTGACTTAACTCCATCCCCTTGATCCCATCCCACTTCGCTCTTCCACCACCACCCCCTCTCACACACACGCACACACAAACACACACTCTGGCCCGGCAGGAAAATCCCTCTGTGGCCAGGCATTTCTTTTTAACTTGATATGCTTGTGAATCACCCCCAGTGCTGCAGTGCTGCTCCACTAATGAACACAGGGCCCACAGACGGAGCTGTCCATGCCCTGCTGCGCTCCCCGATCGCACTGGAAAACAGGATCCAGCTGCCCAGCACCCTGTCATTACAGGGAGAAAAAAAAAATCCACCCTCTGCTTGCCCCTAGACCCGTCTTATCCCCTGACCACATCTCATAGTCACCCATCATGCCTCCTGCTGCTAACCTTGGTTTGGACTTAACCTCGGTAACCTGCCTTCATCTTCACCCCTGCCCCCAGCTGTAGTAATAACCTGCATCCCACATTATTCATTTCTTGTCTTGATCACTTGTTTTTATTGCAACCCTACAGCCAAGCAGTCCCACTGCCTTCAGCATACGCACAGACTCCTGAAATTCTTTCCCAGTTGTTTGAGTAATCTTGGCCGTCCAGGAATTCAAGCTTCTTGTACAGTTGCTCTGGATGAGATCATTGCCTGAAATGCATTTTGTTTACATACAGCGATTTTGTAATCTGCTCAAAGGCTATCACAGCTTTCAGGCGATATTGCTGATTGTTGTCTTTATTTTACTTCATGCACTACATACTACAGTGAGAGCGATAAAATCTCCAGCGACAGTCTTGGATGTGTATCTGTGCCAGACACCAGTATAAATATAAAACGTGATGTTGACGGTGTGTGGAGGAAAGGATTGAGGAGTAGGGACTCAGGGGTTTAGCATGAAATTCCCATCTGATAAACTCATAAAAGTGCTCGTGGTGTGTGAGTTTTGGCAGTGGAATGGCATGGGAAACGACACATTGACACACACACACACACACACACACACACAAGGGCATTTGCACATGTGCACGGCACGCACAGACGCAGACAAAGGCACACACACACATGCCCAGCTGATACCAGCATCAGGGTAGAGTGAAGGCGTATCTAATATGCTGAGTGAAAAGTAAACACAGCACTGTGGCATCAGGGCTTCCCGCTTACTAACAAACCATCTGACTCAAAACAAGCCTGGGACCAGAAGGCTTCCAGGAGTCCAGGGTGGGGCTGGGGAGGATGAGGCTGGCTTGCCATAAAACACACATGTACACAGCCATAAACACACACAAAACAGGACAAGAGTCAACTAGATATAATTGCTCTGTTGTTCTGTCAATAGCATTTAGTGTAGCAGAAGATTTACAGGGGGGGAACTGGAGATTTGTAAGTCCAAAATTCCTCCACTGGGAAAGGCGGTATGTTGGTGCTTGCTGTTATCACATGCATCCACCACTGAGGCAGGCGAACAATGGTTAATAACAGTAATGTGTTGTGGAGCTGCATGCAACCTAGTCTTGCAATGCCAGACCTATCACGACAGCTCTGTGTCAGTTAACATTCTTGGTATTTCTTTAAACCAATCACAATTGTCTTGGGTGGTGCGCCACAGCAGCGTCGTTCGGTGAAAACTCACACAACACTTTGTTCTCGAGTGAAACCATAGCTAACAGTAGATACCATAGTTATTCTGGCCTCTAACGTTAGTTAGCAAGCTCCTTGTGAAAACGGCTTGTTTTGAAGAACATTTTGGATCGTGCAACAAGGCAGCCCTGCTTGGTTCATTCGGGGAATGAATGTTAAGATTTACAAAGAAATATGTTTACGGCATTTACTCTCTTACTGGGTCGTTTTGGGACTGATTAATGGGATTGCTGGAGATTAAATACACACAGTGATCCACTGGTAAGAGCCAATTATGTTTAACGATGTATCCAGCTAATTTAAAGGTGCTGTAGGTAGGATTGTGAAGATCCAGGACTTAGCCAAAAAATGAACATCGACCACTTCTCAGTCCCTCCCCCCTTTCTGCTAAAGCCCAAAACGGTCTCCTAAGCCCCTCCCCCCACAAGGGAGAATGAATGTGTGTGCATGAGCAGTGATTGACACACAGTTAGACACCCCCCCTGGCCCTGATTGGTGCAGCTGTGGATTTTTGCAAATCGCACTACTACTACTACTACTACTACTACTGTAGGTGGTGCCAGAGGAGCCGGATTTGTTTTTTAATGACCTGCTTCATGTAGTTCTACTGGAACATAGGGTCAGTTTCAGCAAATATGACAGAAAGTTAGTTTTTTAAGTCTTACCTACTGCACCTTTAAATAACTCACGTTACTGTATTGTGTGAACAGTTAACTTCATATAATATTATATGTGGAGTTTTTTTACGCGGTGTGCGAATGTTCAACCAAAAAAGTTCCTTCCCGAGACTATTTTGCAGAGGCAATGCTGCGTCTGGAGCTTAGCGCCACCCAAGACGATTGTAATAGATTTACAGTAAAGAAATGAAAACAACCCAGTGTTTTTTTTTCTCCTATCCCAGAATGTATCTGCGGTGTAGTCAGACCTCTAAACAGCGCTGTGGAAATAGGTCCGGCAATGCGAGAGTAGGACTGTGCTAATATTTCCAAGGTCAAAAATGAATGTTGATGCGTAATTTTTTGTAGCAGATTGCACCCACTGGTGTAGAACACAACTCTGTGCCATGATGAAAAGACTCAAGGGGGCAGAAGACGCAGTTACATGCATCAATGCAACAGTTCTGGATCCAACAGTGTTAAAAGTATTTATTTATTAGCACCTAATTAATAATTATAGATATTTTGACAATGAGCCTGTGCCTGTGTGTGTGTGTGTGTGTGTGTGTGTGTGTGTGTGGCTGACTGGCGTTTAACAGACTCCCCTGCTGGCTGTGTTGTAGACACAATAAAGGAACCATCAAACGTGGCAGAGGGGGCTCTGACGATCTCTCCACCCACACACAGCGCAACTCTCTGCAGTCCTGTGGTCTGAAAAGTCTCACAAATCATGTTAACAAATATCCCCGGCTGAGTATCCCGCGGTTTTTCACTCCCGAGTACAAGGAGTTGTGTGCTTTTGTTGTGGCCACGGAAATTCAAGATGATCTCGCAGGATGCCAGGAGCATGTGAAAAATATTTGTAGCCATAAAGAAAGGCCAATTGGTATTAATGGTGTAGCATGCAGTAGAGGCCACGGAAAGTGTGTGTGTGTGTGTGTGTGTGTGTGTGTGTGTGTGTGTGTGTGTGTGTGTGTGTGTGTGTGTGTGAGTGAGGGAGCATGTTTGGTCTGGGTCAGTCAGACACACTTGTTTCCCAGTAGGATGGATCTGATGGGGGCCACAGGGCATGGAGCAGACAGATTCATCAGAGTCGTCCTCTCAGGGTGTCTGGTATCCCAGAGTGCAGTGCTGCAGCTGCCAGGGCTGCAGCGGCAGCCATGATGGGCTCCAGGTGGACGGACAGCAGGCAGCTTCACAGATACAGAACCTTCAGTCAGGGCAGGACTGGGGTAAAAAATCAGCCCTGGACTTTTGAGAACCAGACCAGCCCACCACAATCGGCCGGACACCAGCAATGTGAAACAATCACAGTTTTTTTTATTAACTTGCCTTGATTTGACAATTTGAGGACGGTGTATAAATGTGGTGGGAGAGAGAGAGGGGTATGACAAGCAACAACGGTCCCAAGGCTGGAATCAAAGTACTTGGTTAGGTCTAGGAGAAGATCATGGTTTGGGTTAAGTAGGCCAAGTTTGTTACGTAACTTATGTCATGTATGCAAGTTAAAATGAGTCAACCTTTTGGTTTAACATGGGAAGCAAACTGTGGCTTCCTGGGTGAAATGTACTTTGTGTGTTTGACCAATCCATAAACCCTGACTTCCTCCCTTCGCAGATTTGGACCGCAGACTTTCAATGGAAAAGTATTTGTGAAACGTCTAAAACAAATGGGACAAAATACGTTTCCCTGGGAACG
This sequence comes from Sander lucioperca, assembly GCF_008315115.2. Lineage (NCBI taxonomy): Eukaryota > Metazoa > Chordata > Actinopteri > Perciformes > Percidae > Sander > Sander lucioperca. Next base: position 25,062,894 of record NC_050174.1, read on the forward strand.
TAAATGTGGATGCAGTTTAGTTTTATGGGAATGTAATTTGTGTGAGACAGGGCTCTTTAGCGTTGTTAAAATCATTATATACTTTATATTCTATATACAACTCTTCATCGAAGCTACTGTGAAGCCTGACATCAGTGGTATTTTTGGAAACTTTGAGATATCCATTCATATTTAAAAACGTTCTGTGGGTTAGTGCTTACTTGGTCCACTGGTGATGCTACTCATTATGGGTTGCTCTAATGAATAGACTTAGTAGTTTTAATTTTCTATCACAAATTATCCTGGAGATTAAATTACATATATATATATATATATATATTTCTGCATTATGTTTTACAAGTGCACCAGGCACTATGGGTGTATTATACCTGATTTAGGACTATAGTTGGTAAAAACAGGTAGAAAGTCCAGTGTAGGTCTTATCCTTAGTTGCACTACCTATCCTTTCAAAGTATGATGCAAAAAAAAAAAAGTGTAGTATTGAGGCTTAACTGGTGCAAGTGAAAAGAGAGAAAATCTGAAATTCACAATCTCCATTACTCAGGCATCACGTAATTGGTTTATTCTAAAATATGATGTACTGTATGTGCTTAATCATAAAGAACGTGTAATGAAAATAACCAGGGGAAGCTGTTGTTTTGAAGTGGACCCCAAACCCCCAGCTGGATTGTAAATCCACCAGATGAGCCTTGTCTTGACCCCTGTGAACATGTCACAGAAAACAGATTGATCATTCCTAACCAGTTGTGTCCACTTTACTCCCTGCTGGTTTTCTAACAAAATGTACAACAGAAACAAAATGTCTGCCTCAGAAAATAAGTCTGTGATCGTCCGACAGCAAAATTGAGTCAGTTTAAATGTTTTTTTTATGTAAAACTCTAAAATGTTTTGGAAGTCCCCTGCATTCAGTTTTTACCCTCACAATGTTTTCCCTATGAGCTGCAGTAAAATGTATCCATAAATACACAAGCTGCTTGTTAGTTTGTCTGCAGTGTGATAATTTTTCTTAGATCCTTATCACAGATTTGAAAAATAACCTTAAGCAGAACTTGCTCATAATAGATTTTTGTCTCTCTCTTCACCTTCGGTCCGGGATGCCTTGTTAAATCCGGAAATTTCTGACAAGTTTGATTTAGGGGTGTTTGGACTGAAACAGCAGAAGCTCCTCTCAGCAATCAATCAAATCAAACTGAAAGCAGTTATTTTTCTAACCTGACGTGCATCGCGTAGGTATGAAGCCAAAGCTATAAATATACCACTTCATTCACTTTGGAGACAACTTACACCTACTCACGGAGCGAGGCACAAACCTCACAAACCCTGTTTTTTCTTTCTTTCTCACTGTCTCTCTTTGGTTATGTACAGTAAAGAAGTCAAGACCACTTACTGATTATTTTCAAATTTGCAACCTGTAAATAACTATGCATGTGATAAATTTGATCTCTAAAGTTGATCTTTTCTCAGTCAAACACCTATTATCCACCTAATATCTGACAGTATAGATATCTTGCATGTTACCTATTTTAGGATAGCTTCTTGCTGTGTGTAGTTTAATTTTTGTATTACAATGTTTGAATGTTGAATGTCATTTCTTGGCTATAATGTCCAAAGTCAAGTCTAAGTCCTACACTTCGTGTTTTGAGCCCCAAATAAGTCATTATGGAATTAGGAAAAGTCACAAATTGAGGCTAACTTTACAGCTAGCCAGCTAGATGGCTAACATTAGACACTGATTGTTAATTGTGTGAATGCTGATTCAGCAACATTCACAGTATTGTTATCCAATTCTTTATTCTTGAATTTTCTTTGGTCGCCTCTAACTTCTGCACACGTTCAGCTACAAAAACCATTCAAATATCACAATGTTAAAGACATGATGGCTACAATTAAATTCTTTGCCACAACAGACCGAATGGCTTCGCCCGCATCTTTCTCCGCCTCCATTACGGAACTATAACTCTAGTGCATGGTCTCAATGTCATCGTTCTCAGCCACTCCCTCTGTTCGCTGATTGGACCGCCAAAATTTGGCTGGAGAAAACCCAAGACTATACCGCGAACCCAGACGTAGTACTGAAGGAAAATGAAAATTGAGCATAAGTACATACGAGGGCGGAGCCAGGCTAGAAGAGCCCTTCCCTGGAAGGAAAAGGACCTCAGTCTTGTCAAGGTTGAGTTTCAGATGGTGTGTGGACATTCAAAAAGAAATGTCAGTCAGACAGCCCGAGATACGTGCTGCTACTTGCGTTTCAGACTCCGAAAAGGAGAGAATTAGTTTGGTGTCATCTGCGTAGCTGTGATAAGAAAAGCTGTGTGATTGAATGACAGACCTGAGAAAGTTGGTCTACAGAGAAAAGAGGAGGGGACCCAGGACTGATCCCTGAGGAACCCCAGTTTTGAGTGGGCAAGGTTCTGAGATAGATCTGTGAGCAAAGAGAGCGCAGAGCCTGAGACACCCAGTTCCTGGAGTGTCGAAATGAGGATCTGGTGGTTCACTGTGTCAAAGGCAGCAGAAAGGTCCAGAAGGATGACGGCGGAAGAGAGGTTGCTCACCTTAATCACTTTTGTTCAACATACATTATATTATGACTTTATCACTGTTTGACATACTATGCTATGACTTTTTTGACATTCTATACTATGACTTTTTTTGACACACTCATACGTTCAGGTAGAAATTAAATTCAAACCATACAAATGTTCTACATCTTTTGGCATTATTGAACTTTTTAAGCCAATAATTCAGTTTCAGTTTAAACCTTTAAATATTCCACATCTTTTTTTACATTAGTGGTGTCAAATTTTCAATGACATTCACACCAATGAAATTCATTCCCACTTTTCCAACTCTTCTCACTACTTCACCTTCTTCTTAAGCAGTTAAGCTAGCGATCCTGCTTATAGCTTGAGCAATTTAGCTTTTCAACATTCATGCGCATTTTCTGCAGGAAACACATTTTCTAGTTGTGCTGGAAATTCCGCCATATGTCCTTTTTGGCCAGATGTCCGTCACCTTCCACTTCTTTGTGTTGTAATTTTAAACTCCGGTGGATTTATGAGGACTATGGTTAACTGCTCCTCAGATCTCTGCAGGGTGAATCCAGACAGCTAGCAAGACTATCTGTCAAATCTGAGTTTTCTGTTGCATGACTAAAACAACGTTTGAGCGTTCACACGTTCCACAAAAACAAGTGCCATCCCGAGGCTATTTTACAGCGGTACGGTGGCTCTGTCTCTTAGCGCCACCCATGACAATTGTGATTGGTTTGAAGAAATGACAATAAAGCAGACCACGTTTTTCTCCCATTCCGGAATGCTCTGTGGACTAGCCTGACCTTCCTCCGTAGCGTTGTGGAGGAGGGTCTGGTAAAGTGAGAGTAGGAGTGATGTGACCCAGAAATGTGGAGAATTTAACCACATTGGCAGCCAAGATGACATATTTTACTGCCATTAGCATGTAGCTATATGCGACAAAGTCACATGTTAATGCTTAAAAAAAAAAACACTCTAGTTCTCCCTACCTGGAACAGATGACCAATCATAGAAGGTCAGCTAAGTGTTGCGTAACACTCAGCCAAGAATAGAAAAACTGTTGAAACCAGAGCATTCAGAACAGTTGGAAATTTGAACGTATGAGCTCACAGTGATTTGTCTAAAATACGTTTACCTTATTATTTGAAGCAACATAATGTGTGCCCCCCCCACTCTTCCCACTCCCAAACATGGCCAGGACAAAGAATTGCAAAGTAACAGTCTTTTTATTTTGGAGATGAGGCCCCAAAACAACAAACAAAACAATTCTAAAGGCAAACTAAACTTACCTAAGCCAAAACAAAACGTAAATAAAAGACAAAGCTCTAACCTAAGCTTCTAATAACAAAAACAGGAGAAAAAGGGAACCAACAAAAAAAGGACTTCTCACTCCTACCAAAACTGCTACTAGCAAATAAGTCAAAGAAATATGTATTCACAGATAAAACAAAATGGTTGAAGGATAACAAATCCAAGAACCCAAAACAACCATTTTGACTGAAGGCTGTTAACATTACTCACAACAACTGCAAACACAAGACACAGGTTTACACAGGCACATGTTGGGAATGGCAGAGTGAAGAGAGAGCCAGAGCTCCTGTCCAATGAGGCTTAAAATGGCTACTGTCCTCCAGATGACCAATCAGGAGACAGCAATCAGCTCTGCTTGACCAATCCGGTGTTCACACCTGTTCTTCATTACCTGTGTACACTCAGGAAAACAACTGATAGAGCAGGGCACAACAAATCACAAAACATGACCCCAGGGTCATAACACTGCTGTGACAGTATGTATATACTGTATAATGCATAAATACTGCAAAGCTACAGGTAGTGCAATCTGATGAAAACTAACGTGCTATCATCAGCATCGCTGCTTTTTGAATTTCACGATACAAATTTGAATGCAGGTGTCACACTTTAGCTTCAGAGAAATGATGTGGTCTTTTTTAGCTGTTTGATTGCAGCATGCATTTAGGAACTCTCCTGTCTTGCAAACTGAAAACTGAAAGACTAATTTAGACTGGAACAGCAGTGGTAGTGTTTGAAGCAAAATCAACAGTACAGCAATTAACAGCTCCACCACTTTGACACATATCAGGAGAAAAGATCTTGGCTTAAACCAACAACTGTGACATTTGCAGTTTGGATTCTCAAGGATATCCTGAAGTGACTTATAGCTGGATTAGGGAGGTGACTTTTTTTTCACAGTGTATTTTTTTTCCACGTTGAAGGAAAAGGACAGTGTAGCGGCGGGTATAAAAACAGTGCTAGCATGGCATGGCACATGGCCAAGGCCAGGCAGTGTGTTATGCCCTGTACAGGATGCTCATCTTCCTGCCCTTCCCTAAGCAGGTGCTGAGAGATGTGATCATTGTACTCTTAAGCTCGTCTGTGCTAATGACAAGGCTTTGGAGAATGACAGAAAGTGCAATGTAGTGAGGCACTCATCCATTTCTTGTTTGCCAGAGGATGATGCAAAAATATTCATTCTGATGACATCTTTGTTTTGAATCTGTCTTAGTTTGGCTCTGTTGTATGTACTTTTCCATTTAAACAAGAAAGTGCAAAACAATGCAAAGTACAAGCTGGCTTGTGCAGTATTGACATAGCAAAGCATAGCTGAAATTAATATACAGTTACACGTAGTCAACAGCAAGTGAAAATAACACAATAAAAAAAATTCAATGATTTGTACCAGCACAAGGCAATTCTAAAAGGGCAAGTATTCTTCTTAAAACATCAGAATTGTAGTCCCACTACTACCTCATTGTAATAAGACCCACATCCAGAAAACACTTTGATCCAGATGGGACAGATGTGCTTCGGCAGGCGGATAGAAAAATTGCCCCAAATGACTGATGCTGAAATGAGAACAAGGCTTCTTCAAACACATTTTTAAAACCTCAAGATCTGAAATGCTTTTAAAGCTGTTTTGGTGTCGGGTTAATCCAAATATTTGTCATGAAAAGATTTTATTTTCATTCAAATGCACTCTTCTCTTTGGAGTTAATCATAATCAATGTGGGAATAGTTTTTATAATTGCCTTATCATTCCCAAATTACAAGTGAATGGAATAAGGTCTTTAGAAATTAGGAGAGAACAGGTTCATACTGGTGACAGTGTGTGAATAAATACCACCAGCACACAAAAAAACATGACTCATCTTCCATGCTATCAGGCACCGCTTCTTTTTATGGGACTGTATGGAAATTATTAGTGTAGAGAGGGGGTGAACTGTATGTTTTACTTTTAAATCAAGCAAGACCCTCCCCAACAATTGCTTAAAATAAATAAAACAATTAATTTTACCATTAATGACAAAAAGAGACAAAGCTTAAGTAAATGTAAGATGATGTACCTCTGCTCAAACATCAATGTTTGCATAGGAACTATGTATAAAAGGCAAAGTGAAAACAATGTGAAAGCGGTTGGTGGTAGTGATGAATCTACAGAGAATTATCACCCGAATCTGCAGCTCTTGTCCCGCACCCAGATTCTAAATCTCAAAGATTATACAGTAAAATGAAAAAAATATAAATCTGCAGAAAAAATAATAGAAGACCCAACTCTCTCCAAAAAGCCAGACTACCTGTCCTCAAGAAAAAAATATAGGCTATATATATATACATAACCCTCCCCCAATTGTCCCTTTGCCCATTAATAATTTCCATACAGTCCCTAAGACACCTGAGGACACTTTAAACAGGACAAAAAGTGTTTGCTATGTCTGAATTTTCCCATGTCTCTGATGATTCCTGTCGCTCCAGGCCTGAAGTTAAAGAAGAATTACGATGTACAGCAAAGCAATAAATGTGCCAGTTAAGGTGAGACAAAAATTACTGTTAAAAAATTAAAGTTACATTAATATAATGTGTTGTGGTATTTGTTACTATGACATACATTTCTTAGATCTATGTTCCGCTCCTTGGCAGCTGGAGTGCACTAAGGCCAACAGTTTTACTCAGCAGAGGAAAACATGCACTGACATGTCATCATGATACAAACACAACTGCAGTGCTAATTCAATAGCAGCTTGTATTTCTTCTCCTAACAGGCTGGATTTGTAGATCAGCTTTTCTGACCCAGAGCAGTGTGTGGGAGCAAAGCCCGAAAACGGGGGGGAAGCATATGCATGTGTGTGAGTGCGAGAGAGAGAAAGTAAGTGAGAGAGAGTGAGAGTGGGAGAAAAAGAGAGAGAGAGACTTAAAGTGGGATCCTGATCTCTCTGGGACTTACTCAATCCCAACTGTAATATAAAACCTATGGGACAATGAGGGACTATACTGTGCTGAGCCTTAGCCGGGCCAGAAAGTCCACCCAACATGTTGTCAAACCATGAGGAATTTATTACTAATGTTGGTCAGCTGTAGCGACAGGGGGCACAGGCTTTTTTCCAGCATGGAAAAAGAGAAATCATTAATTATCTACATCGCCACCCTTGATCATTCCCTGAATTTCAGCTGAGTTTATCTCTGAAGCGTGCATTTCCATCCTGACTGAGTCTCTTCAGCTAGCGTGTCCATTTATAAAGTGTGTGGCTTAACGGCGGGGTCATCCATTGACCTAGCCATTGACAGCCAATGGTGTGAAGGATTGAAGGTAGAGAAGGCAGAACAAAGCAGACATGGCAGCAGCATATGTGCTGTCATCCAGACCTTGGCCTTCACATTGGCCTTGGGCCGCTCTCTGGATGGGAAAAACAGGAATAACCACTATTCAAGTAAAAGTAAATTAGCACTTTTAAAGCAGGTTAGCTATTGAGTCTGAATTGTCAGACTGACTAGTGCAGAGAACAATGGTGCTAAAGAGGATGACGTGCATGTTAGTGGGCGTTCAGACCTTAAACAACCATGCATTTAAAACATGCAAGGGACAGCTTTGGTGCGGCCCGGGCATGTACCGGTGAGATGATGAAATACAATCCAGGAAGTCCTGGGTAATAGTTCCATTCGTTTTAAAGTCTTTATACAACAAAAACTTGCAAAATCTAATATGATGAAGAATTTTACAGCTCTGGAAAGCTCAATCACAGCAACCATTTTAGATTTTGTCATGACAATCACGAGTAGAAATACTGCATTGCACTATGTGGTGTGGTTGACCATGGCGTGGGTTTTCTGGTTATGTTGTATTGTGTTTTGTTGAGCCATGTTCAACGTATTTTCTGGATCTAATCTGAGTGTTATTTGCCGCAGCCCTCTGCAGAGGGAGTCCCATTTAAATGATTGAGGGAGCTGTGTGCTGTTGTCTGTCTTTTGAGTCTTCTTATTGAAGGAAATGGCATAAAGGGGTCTTACTAAACTTACATTGGCATAACAGCTATTGATGTCTGAATGTACAATTACAGATATTAAAACCCACATCACAACCAGAGGCTCAGCATGATTTCTGTTCAAATGACTTCCCGAGACACCCTCTGGACACCAAATAGACTTTAAAATTACATACAAAAAAGGAGTTGCAATAAGATGGTCGACACTGCCAACTCAGCAGTACTGACACTGCACCAGCAAGCCATTATATGAAGTAGTCAAGTACCAAAAAATAAATATACCAGCAGTATGACAGCTAGCATACAGCAAACAACCTAAAGCTAACAAATCAACATATACAAGCCATACATCAGCCTGACAGGCATCGCATTTATGGTTGGGACATCTTTTTTTATTAAACACCCACTGAAAATGATGTCAAGGCACTTGCACCAGATAGGCTAAGGCTCCAAAATACTTTTTATAATAAACAGAGTAACTGTCAATTCCAACCTTTGCAGGAGCAACCCAGTCTCACGACAGTTCGTGAAATGGTCACGTTATTTAATCTATTGATTTGTGTACACGGACACGTTAATGTTGTTTTTTTCGTCGTGGTCAACACATATTTTAAACTAATGTATTTCAATGGGAAGCATCTTTTGTGATCACAGCATGACTACGGTAGCGAGTAGTATGAAATGCCAAAAATCCGCACAAGGAGGTTGGTTGGAGTGGTGAACGGGTCAAACAACACAGGACTTTCACCCCGGAGACCGGGGATCGTGGCCCGTGTGTGATGATTCATTTCCCCGTTGTTCTTTTCCTAAACACAACCGTCCTGTTGTTGTCACACGTCCAGTGGTGTAGTGGTCCCTGGAGAAGTGGGTATACTCTGTTTTCACCTTTTTTTTTTTTTTTTTTTTTTCTAAAGTAGTCCAGAAAAAAGCCCTGTTTTAGAAACAGTGACATGTAAGACTATGATTTAGTTTACCCAAAAATCTGTCATTTCTACTTGCTCACTATTATAAAATGATCATGACTTGATTAGGAGCAGTTTGTAGTTACTACTGGTCACACAAGCAGCCTGGATGAATGTAAAATGTATTTATCATGAGGCAAACATGGTGTTATCTCTTCTCCTCTAAATGTGCAGTCATATTGCCACTGGCAATTTGCCAGTAGTTTAAAATAATGATTGATTTGGAAACCACCTTAAAACTTACCTCAGAATTATGTCTTCCATCAACTGGGGTGGCACACCGCCGCTTGTGTTATTTCTTCAGCTGTTGTTTGGTCTGCTGCCGTTATCGTAGTCAAGTGGCACCGGCACCTGAGGTTTTTTTTTGTTTTTTTTTGGTATTAGCGATATTTTCCTCGGCATAACCCGCCCTACTCTGCCTCTGATTGGCTCATCAGTCCTCATGCCTAAAGTTAACCAATCTAATCAGTGAAAGCAGCGAGTACCAGCCAATTAGAGGCAGAGGAGGGTGGGTCATGGCTTCACTATCCTTGAGGAAAAAATGGGCAATCTGGCTCACAGATATTACTGAATGGTGCGCATCAGGGGGGATTTAGAAGTGGGTATACGCAATGCTGACTGAAAAATAAGTAGGTATACGGCGTATACCAGCGTATACCCTGGACTACACCACTGCACACGTCCCCCAGAGACCGCAGCTGTCTCCTGTGTGTGGCGTTTCATTTCCCGTTGTTCTTTTCCTAAACACAACCGTCCTGTTGTTGTCACACGTCCCCCAGAGACCACGGATCGTGTCCCGGCGTGTGATATGTCCTTTCCCCGTTCTTCTTTTCTTAAACCCAACCTCCGAATAGATGTTTCCCATTACGTGTTGACCACCACGAAAAAAACAAGATTAATGTGTTTGTGTACATGAATCAATAGATTAAAAATAACGTGACCATTTCACGAACTGCCGTGAGACCGTGTTGGCAGAAGAGAGTAAGTGTGCTCTTAAATAATCCATATGCTAAGTCCCTAAAGATCACCTGCACAGGTAGGCTCCTCCATTTGTCATACCTACGGGTCTTACAGTTGTCATCATTAACACACTTTACAGATTGAACTTGGTTTCAGAATTGCTCAGATCGTCAAACACTGATTGCAGAGTTCTTTGGGTCACAAGAATAACTGGAATAAACTCTCAAATTGTGTGCTATTGCGCTTTAAATTCTGTGTTAAACTGTCAGTAAATCTGGCTCGGGTTTTAATAGGTTGCTGCTAAACCTGGCCAGACATGTTTAACTACATCTAAAGCTAATTCAAGCTCATGTTAGAGCAATTGTGTTTATTACCCCGATGTGAATTCCCAGGTTATTGGAGGCCAGTTAAATTTAGTGGAAAAGGAGAGGGGAAGTGAAAACAGCTGGGAGAGACATGATTCAATCCATCCTTTGTATAAACCTCAAACATTCTTACTGTGAGAATATGAAACCATGCTGCTCGATGGGAGCTTCAACAATTCAGTAACTAAGTACTTAGTAGGAAATAGTTGGAGAGTACCAACAGAGAGTTTCAATTTAAAGAACGTGTTGCCCCAAAACATGAATCAACAGTAATTATTCCTTTGTGAGCTTTTATGATATCATATCTAAATTAGATGAGAGATGTAAGAAATACAGCCTTTATTTTTTCGGAACATTTTGGTAAAGTTTTTATAATGCGGGCTGTGTCAATTCTGTACAGTTAAAACATCATCAGTGTTTTCACCAGTGTTACCAGCTTAGCATGTAATTAGCATGCTAACATTTGCTAATTAGCACGACGTATAGCTAAAGCTAATGGGAATGTCATTCATTGTGCAGGTATTTAGTCATAAACCAAAGTTTTGACCTGATGATAGCGCTAGATGAAACGTTAAAGGAGACCTATTACTACATACTGTTTTCAGGTTCATACTTGTTTTTTGTGTTTCTTCTAGAAAATGTTTACATGCAAACAACACTTTATTTTTCCCATACTGCCTATAGCTGCTGCACCTGTCTTTGTCTGAGACGCTCTGTTGGAGTGTCTGTCTCGTTAAGCCCCCCTCCCAAAAAAGTTCAGTCTGCTCTCATTGGCATTTCCAGGTCTCCAGAGTCAACGCATCTGTGATTGCCACCATTCACCACTCCCCCAACTGGTGCCGTCAGACACCGCCTACCAAGAGTCTGGGTCTGTCCGAGGTTTCTTCCTAACAAAAAAGGGAGTTTTTCCTTGCCACTGTCGCAATAGCTACTGCTAATGCTTGCTCTTGAGGCAACCACTGTAATAGTTGGGGCTTCGTAAACTACAGAGTTTGGTCTAGACCTACTCTATCTGTAAAGTGTCTCGAGATAACTCTTGTTATGATTTGATACTATAAATAAAATTGAATTGAATTGAATTGAATTGATCGGGTCTCGCTGTTTCTCTGTACAGTCATGTAGCTGGAAAAATTACAGATAAAGGCTTTTAAACCAAATATTGCACAACCAAACATGTTCTAGCAGTTATGTGACCCGAAATTGGGAAAAAATTAACAACATTGGCAGCCAAGATGTCAGCTTTCCCTGACATTAGCATGTAGCTATATGTAGTTAGCAGTGGACTGTAACGGAGTATAGCAGCACAAAAATCACCAATAAAGGCTTATAAACCAAATTTTCCACAACCAGACATGTTCCAGCAGGACGTTAGCATGTATCTACATTACGTTTACCTCATTATTTTTTAAGCTTTGGCCACGTTTAATATCAACGTCCAATATTGTAGCTTTATAGATACGAAAGAAAGATTGTTTGTCTGTATAATGGCATGGTAATCCATCCAACAGTTGCCAAAACGTTTCACTCTGAACTACAAATGTCAACCTCATGGTGGTGCTAGATGTAAAGTCAGGGGATCACAAAAGTCTGTAGGCCACATCCTCTGGGGACCATGAAAGTCTGTACAAAATTTCATAGAAACCCTTTTCAGTAGTAGTTGAGATATTTTATTCTAGACAAAAGTGGTGGACCGACAGACCAACATGGCCATCCATATAGCCACGCTGCTACATGGCTAAAAAAAAAAAAGAATGCACTCTGTAAAGGACAATCAATTTTTCAATAACAGCACATTCAATTTTTCAATAACTGTGTCTGTAGAATATCTTTCTCCTCCTTTTTTTAAAGACAGCGGTGTGAGCAGATATCATGAGTCACCATGGTTATTTGGTGCAACTTCAAATAGTATAAAGTAGGGAAATTGGTAAAGGGCCTCAGTGACAGCTGGGTGTATGCATGCTGAACCCATGTTGTGTGTTTGAAATGGCTTTGACCATTGAATCATTCTGCTGCAGACATATTACTTAATGTCTTAATAGACACAAAATGTGCATGTCAGCTGCTTCTCTTTGAATTTATTTACTTTACTTATTTCTTGAAAGTTTCATTATCAGTCAAGCAGGTGAGATGCTGGCTGCTGTCCAAAACCCCTGAGTCACAGATCACAGACAGCAGATGGTGTGATAGCTCAGCTCCTTGTTAATTTTGGCAGAGAACAACAGAGCGCCTCACTGGAATTCATCCCACCCAACCCTCCACGTTCCTCCTCAACACCCAATAAGATCAACAGTACGTCATGAAAACAGAATCATAAATCACAAAAAAGTTCAACAGGAAACAACGTAAAACAGTGTGAGAAGAAAAGGGGGGGTTCTAGATATGGGACCAAGAAGAGGGGAAGAAAGTGATCACTGGGTGGGAAGATGATTTTCTTAGCAAGTGTACATGGCTTGTGTGTTTACATAGCTTAATTTGTTATTGTTGTACATTGCAATATAATCTCTGTACAACCAAAAGAAGTTTGACAAATGAGTCTGGAGCGCACTGCCAAGCTCACTGCGCCATTGCATAACTCTCACTACTGCGGAGATTCATCAATAGCCGCGTAATGGAAAAGCAAGGAGCAGCAACAGCAGCATTACACTCTACAGACAGAGAAAAAGTCTTGAGACAAGACAAATACTGTGCGTAAATAATCGTTGTGATTCAGGCCCGACACATTCCAGGTCAGACGACAAATAGCCATTACCAGCCGTGTTATTAGTCACAGGTACAGTGCACTGTCACTGGCTCTTTTCAAGCATTCCCAATGACAGTCATAACTTTGACCTGACAAACTCAGTCAGCTTGAGCAACTTCCCCAATCTATCACAGCTGTCAGAGGCATAGCACGGCTTTGTTCTGATAAATTACACCCTTTGCTGGTAGGAGCTGTCAGTCACCCAAACAGGTGATATATACACAGTATCAAGATGTTGTGAATCAGTATGAGTGTGGGTGTCATGAGTCAGCTGCCAAATATTCAAATGAACATTATAAGACTTAGAAGGAGAGAGAGAGAGAGAGAGAGAGAGAGAGAGAGAGAGAGAGAAACAAAACAAGTAAACCATTTGGCTACCCCTCAGGCAAAACGATCCCGTCTTCACTGTCCAGGAAAGCAGAAGAAGTGCTACTAGTGTCGGAGGATCAGAGCTGCTGCATTAGAGTGACGAGTGAATGCAATTTCCCCCTGAGAGAGACTGTATCATAATGATGTCAGTGTCTGTCTGTACACATAATATGTTTGAATAAACCTATTCAGCAGAGTTACAGTAATGTGTTTAAACTGGCAGAACACGCATCCAACCATGAGTTTCCCTGAGAAACATTTCAAAGCTCATAAACTAAACATTCCTACACATAATGTACGCCTGTCTTGCCGATCACGTTGGATTGCTCCAAATTGGACACATTAGCACAATAAACATCTATTCTCTGTTAGCCTATAAAGTAGTGGCAACATACAGTGTGCATTAGTGAGTGTGCACACAGTGTGAATGTTAGTGTCTGTATCCATGGGTTACTTTTGTGTGAGTGCATGTGTGGGTGTAAGTATTTGAGAGCTTGTGACTATTCACAACATGTACTTGGCTGTGCAGCAGTGTGAGTATGCAGTATAGGAATCTAAGCTCTGTTTTGTACTTCCATTGTAAGTGTTTCTACATTTGAGAGTCAATGTCAATTGAATGTCTTCAATGGAATTCGTCGACCCTCAACAATGCTTGCAATTTTTGGTTTATTATTCATCCATTTGCCATTTTTGCATAAAATCTCTACTTGACTGCACATTAAAGGGATTTTTTTGTTCTACTGGCAAGTAGAAGTGTTTGGATTATGGATTGTCTTCAAACAAGACTACGAGTCTACAGCCAGACTAGCAGCTCTGTGAGGCTGTACTTTAGCAAAGGGTTGCTTTGAGCTAAATGTCATTGCTAACATGCTAAGGGTGCTGACACACAGAGCCGACTATCGGCCGTCGGACCGTCTGGCGACGTCGGTGACTCGAGTCTTTTCGGTGTGTCCCGTGCCGTCGCCCATCGGAGAAGCCATCAGCCTTCATTTGGGCCAACCCAGCATGTTCAGTCGGAGACAGGGCAGTTGGGGCTCACCCGGAAATGGCGAGTGGATGAGCCGCTCAAAATCTGACGAAAATCTTTTTAACGGACCTTTGTTGATCTGAAATGAAGACAGATTCAGCAACTGCATGGCCTATTTCTCGCTTAAAATGTTTTCATTGAACTATTTTAGTACAATATGAGATCGTATTCTGAACAAGCCGCCATGACAGTCTGGCTGTGAATTTCCGGAGAAAAAAGACCCACGTGACACGTTCGTCCAATCAGCTGCCGGTTTTCATTTTCTGGGAAACAATCATAGAAACAATACAGAAAAACGCCGCCTGCTGCTATGGAGACTTATTACGTTTCGCGCACGCACAGAGCGTACGCTCAAGTCGGCGTCGCCTCAGTGTGTTTTGAGGCATTTTTTGGTCCTCGGGGACCCGACTGATCAGTCCGACTGCCTTTTCTGCCGACGGTCGGCCATCTGGTTGGTGTGTAAGCACCTTAACATGCCCACAATGATAATGCTGTTTGGTAGGTAGAATGCACACTATATGATGTTCACCATTTTACAGTAGTAGAGCATGTTAGCATGCTAACATGTGCTAATTAGCACTACACACAAAGTACAGCTTAGGACTGATAGGAATGCCATTTGTTTTGTAGGTAGTCAGACATAAACCAAAGTATTGGGACAAATAAAAACTTTGTGGTTGTGGCTGGTGGCACGAGATGAGAAGTCAGAGAATCACCATCGTTTTTAATTACAATTCATCCTGAGGGGGACATGTGGAATATTTCACTCAAAACCACAAGTGCAAACCTAATGGTGGCGCTAGAGTAAACGTATTTTATCCTCTGGGGTCCATGGATGTCTGTACATAATGCCATGGCAATTCATCCCATAGATGTCAAAATATTTCAGTCTGGACCAGAGGTGTTGATGTGCAGAATTGGGCAAGTTACTAATCTGCAAGGCTTTGGGCCTTATCAGGCCCAAGAATAGGCCAAACAGCTTATAGGCCCAAATATACTAGGGACAATTGACCTGCCCTATTTGTCTACTTTTAACAAAGTTCCATTGTTCTTTACAGGTACTGTACAGGTTTACATTTGTTCAAGTCTGTCTTAAAATAATTTTTAAACAGTTCTTGCTTGTGTGTGTAATCATGTCTTCTGTTAATACTGGGCCTAGATTCCTTTTTAAAGTTATTTCAATGTACTTGATGGGTGCAAATCCACAGTCCTCATTCTGTGCAAAAATATATCAATACTCAAAATTTGAGCTAAAGCAAAGTTACAGTTTTTTTGGCGTGAAATGATTACAGTAAGCAAAGCCTGTTTCAATGTACATATAGGCACCTGACTACTTTTTTAGGTCACATATGAAAAAGATGACAATCTATCGTTAAAAGTCCCAGAATTTGGCTATGAGGGGGTAGCAGTAGCTCAGTCAGTAGGGAGTTGGGCTGGGAACCGGAGGGTCACTTCAAGTCCCCATACGGACCAAAGTATGGTGGTGGACTGGTAGCTGGAGAGTTGCCAGTTCACCTCCTGGGCACTGCCAAGGTGCTCTTGAGCAAGGCACCGAACCCCCAACTGCTCGGTGCGCCTTTCCATGGGCAGCCCCCTCACTCTGACATCTCTCCATTAGTATATATATATATATATATATATATATATATATAGGTACTGAGCGTGTGTGTAATTCAGGTCTGTGTATAATAACAACAGATTAATAAAGTATAAATTATTATTATGAGACTTAATGCATGAGAATGACTATGCCTTTATGTACTTACATGGTGGCCCATTATTTAGTCTGTCAGACAGCATGAACCAGAACGGTTTGCTAAAGCAGAAAAAAGTAATTTTTCTCTCCTGCTATATGAGTTTGAGCTCCCACTAAACGTGTCTCTGTCCGAACACAGTACTTACTGCAGTGTAACATGATCAGTGAATCAGCAACTCTGCTACTCTACACTCATGCTGAAGAGCTCTGTTTGAATCCATAACACACCTTCCACATGAATCAACAAGTAGTCACAAGGGTAATTGCACCTGTTAAGTGTTAGTGTGTGTGTGTGTGTGTGTGTGTGTGTGTGTGTGTGTGTGTGTGTGTGTGTGTGTGTGTGTGTGCGTGCGTGTGTGCGTGTGTGTGTGTGTGCGTGTGTGTGTGTGTGTGTGTGTGTGTGTGTGTGTGTGTGTGTGTGTGTGTGTGTGTCTCACCATATACTACATATAATACATGCACATTTGAAGTGTGTGGGTGTGAGATTTGTATTTACAGCAGGTCACGCTCACCCTAATCCTCTTGTCAGTTATCTACAACATCCAAAGCTGCTCAAACTAGATTGTCCACTGAAACACACAGCAGCCTATCATATAGAATTTAGTGGTGGCTTGCGCCAGGTGCAGCTGCACACATGCTTGGTGTTTTACTCTCCACGGCACTTTCCACAATACCAGCATTCCTACAATAACCATATTCTCATGCCAACACACTTTCCCCTGTTAATGTTTATGGCTTGCAAATGTACTAGTAGGGTTTCAATGAGGCAGCTGCTTAGGGAATGGGACATGAACACCTCTGTCCAAGGACAATGTGTCTCAGTTGGCCATTACACATAAGCACAGTGGCCTCCGACGGCTAAATGTAGACCACCATGATGCAGCTCCAGAGAGTTTCCAGTGTTAAAACATGTCTGGGAGCAAACTGAGACACTTGAGTCTGTGTGCTCAGGTTGACTCGAGGGCCAGCAGGTTGTCTACATGCTAACGCCACAAAGCTCGCAGTACAATCATGCCTCCTGATCCTTATCTGAGCGACAGTGATGCCGACCTGCTCTAAGAAGCTTTACTGTGCTCCACTCCACGAGCAAAAAGCTTTTTAAAGATTGACTTCTTTGTGGAGGGGGGGAAAAGCTCTGGAGCTCAAAGAAGCAGCACTGGCTCGGTGTTTTATTACATTGTGTTTCTTCCATGGCATAGCGCTTGAAAACAACTTTCCAGCTGAGCAGTCCTAGCATTAACAAGTCGTTCATCTTTGATGAGCTCCATATGCAAACAAACAGGAGGGGAGAAAAAAAGAGCCTGTGATCAGAGAAATAAAATCATATGTATATTCTGTCACGGCTCACATCCTGTGGAGCGCTGCAAAATGTGGTGTGCTTGAAGGAAAACAAATAGCATGTCCCGGTACAAGTCTGTGTTTGTTTCTGCTGCTTTCATTGAGATCACATAAGCAAATGTGAGCCTTGAAAAATGAATGTGCAGCTAAAAACTGCTTTTCGATGATTTATTTATTTTATGGTGGATTGCAGGAATACTTTGTCTTATCTTCAGGAAGTCTTCCAGCCTGCTGCAGGGACATGTCAGGAGGCAACATCTCTCTTGCTCACAAGCCGTGTTGTTCCCTGCAGCTATATTCTTAACCTTGGGTGGTCACTTTACATTTTCTTATGCTTTCTTTCTACTCCCAATGTTTCAAACATTTCTCTCTCTCTCTCTCACACACACACACACACACACACACACACGCACACACACACTGTGCATGGAAGACAAACACATTCATGTCATACTGTATCTGCAGGATAAAAATCCTCCCATCGCCCAACCCTACCCAGGTTTTCACAGTTGACAGTTAAGTTCTGGGTCAATTGAGCTGGCGGTAGCTCACATCCGTCTTGCTTTTTGACACACGTCACAAATGAAAAACGAGACAAACGAGATTTCCACATAAAGGGTTTGGAGGGCTCTTCTTCAATTTTCTGAAGCGGCTTGCAGCCCTGGGTTCACCAGAGTACACAGGCACAGAGACACACACATGCACACATTATTTGGCTCACACAAGAGCCAAACATCAAACAGTTGAATTTGCTTTCCACACGGTTCTCACCAGCATCTATTCTATGTCAGATCACATTTATTCCTTTCCACCACCATTCAACCCGCTAAACTGAATACAGTCTGTACTGTGTAGTGTGTGTGTGTGTGTGTGTGTGTGTGTGTGTGTGTGTGTGTGTGTGTGTGTGTGTCTGTGTGTGTGTGTGTGTGTGTGTGTGTGTGTGTGTGTGTGTGTGTGTGTGTGTGTGTGTGTGCCGAGCCAGTGTAGCAGAGTCCAGGTCCCCAGCAGTTCTGCTTAGTTTAGCTCAGCAATGTTAAAAGAACATCAGCACCCTGCGGTGAGGTTTATGCTTGGTGGTGTATACTATGTGGCAAGTGAAAGGAGAACCGGGGATAGAGTCATCACGATTGTGGGATGACCCTGGGTTCATGGCGTCCCCCCCCCCGCTGCTCGCCCCTTTCATCAAGCAGCCCAGTTGTTGGTTTAGCTCAGGCCCTTCTCAGCAGGCCTTGGCACATGGGAGAGCCCATGGCCAAAGAGGATTTGGTCAGAGGAGGAGGGAAGTCTGCTCACGCTCAGCAGGAGCTTTTCAGGCATCAAGCACCACCTACTCTTAATCATGCGTTACCCCCAAATCCTCCCTGCAAAACCGGCAGGGCCAGACCTAGCAGGGAAGAGGTCTAGTCTAAATATATCCTGAAGTTAGCACAGAGAAAACAAAGCAACAAACTCTCACCATCACACCTTTTAAAATGCTCAAGTGTACCCAAGAAAGTTAGCAACATCAATCACGTTTCCTTAGAGATGCTTTGGATGTTATTACAGCATTTATCTTCTAGTGGTGCAGTGGCACATCACAGGCGAGGAGATAATGACACGCTTTATTGAAATGGAGACGAATGCCACTCCTCACCATGGGTGGTCTAGTCAGGGAGCGTTGCATGGAGAACAGCCCCACAGGCAATTAGCATGCAAGCCAGACTGAACATCTCTGGTTTATGCATTACACACAGCTGGGCTCAAGACATCGCTCAAGTACAAGGCACTACAGAGTGCGCGCGTGTTTTTAAGCAGGAGTAACGGCATGTGTTTGTGAGTGCACATGCTTCATGCATGCAGGTGTAGGAGTGGTGGTGGAAAACGTAAGATCGTACTGTACTGCTACAGCAGCGAGTCTCAACCAGCAGAATCAGGGGGCTTCAAGTGGAAGACAACCCTAAACACAGGTAGACAGAAACTAATTAAGATTGCCCACATGCAATCATACATGTCACACTTGATGTTTACTTTTCTTTCTTGTCGAGTTCTTGTCACTTTGAACGTGCCTTTTTGGGAATTATTTCTTAAATCAGTTTTACATTCAAGTAGGAACATTTAGTATTTCACTTTCATAAAGTTAAAGGTGCTCTAAGCGATGTTGGGTGACGGCACTTCTTGTTGACATTCAAAGTATTTCAAACAAAACGAGGCTAGCTCGCCCCTCCCCCTCCCTTCCGTGCTTCTGCGCACTAACCCCCCAACCCCCACCCCCAAATCCTTCTTGTCGGTTATTGGCTGGAACACTGTTTGTTATGTTTGGTGGTGCAGGTTGGCACAGTTTGTTTTTGTTGGCGTTTGTGGAGCCTGGGCTGTCTACAGAGACCGCGTTTTTTTTACAGTGTGTTCAGGGGACAGGCAGCTGCGGATAGTGAGGAGATGTTTGCTGTATGTGACAAAAAAATTTGTAGCCTAAAAAACGCGTGACATCGCTTAGAGCACCTTTAAGGGACTTGCCAGAGATTAAATGTCTACAGCCATACTGGTATACCAGGTATAATTTCTTACCATATGCACTATCTTAATTTAGCGTATTAGCATGCTAACATTTACTCATTCACGCTAAGCACACAGTACAGCTGAGACATCATTGAACAAATTAAATGTGGCTTGATGATGATGGCTTGACTAGATGTAAAGTGAAGGGATCACCAAAGTTACTACAATTTATTCTGAGGGGAACATGAATGTCTATACAAAATTTCATGGCAAGCCAGCCAATACTTGTTCAGTCCGGACCAAAGTGGTGAACCGCTAATGTGGCTACAAAGAATGCCCAGAAAGCCCAGTCTGAAATTACTGAAGTGGAGTACTTGACTCGACAAAGCTCATTCAGAGGCTGTGTGGTACGACCTGTCACCCACAGTTGAGACCAATTTGAGACCAATAAGAGAAATTATAAGACTGTTTCCCTTTTCCTTGCCATTTTTGTCAAGGCGTTAGGGCAAGATCGGTGTATTCTACAGTCTCCCAGTGTGTCTGAAGTGCGCTGCCACCAATGGGTATGTAAAACTTTTTGCTTAATGGATGGAAAATGCACAAGAGTCTGCAACTCAAAATGTGTTTTTTGCCTCAAACTTAAGGTCCAAAATAAGATTGGCTTACCTTGATCCTAATTTAATTATCAAATTCAAGTGTTGGTAGCTGCACAGTCTCCAAGACTGCTAAAACAAATATACTCCACAATGGACACTACCAATGAAATTAAACGTCACTTGAAACAGACAAATATACACACAGAATGAAAAACTGTAGATAAACAGAAGCACTATGTGACCTAATAAAATTACCTACACAACTGCCTGTGAAAGTATAAACCCCAGGTAGGAGGGTTGTGTGAGTGGGAGACACCACATCATTTGTCATCTCATTAAAGAGGCTTATAGGAAAGAAGAAAAATTCATCAGTGGACATACTCTCTCTCTCTCTCTCTCTCTCTCTCTCTCTCTCTCTCTCTATATATATATATATATATATATATATATATATATATATATATATATATATATATATATATATATATATATATATATATATATATATATATATATATATATATATATATATATATATATTATCATTATTGGATGAAAATGCCAGGTGGGTGGGACATTCTGGGCAGACGCTCATCTTCATTGGCAGACTGCTGCGATTTTTGGGATTGTGCACGGTCAGGTGCAGCAGTCAGTCAAAGCCCTGGCTCCCACTCAGCGAGTTGGCAAGCTGCCCTGAAACGCTCACCCAAAGTCACAAGAGATACCTGCAATTTGTCACCCCTATAAAATAACATTCTCCATCTAAATTGTCATTTAGAGGCAGAGGAGTTTGTGCTCCTACTGGGAATGACACTTAACACCCAACCTGTGTTTTCTACAAAGCATTGTATTTTCAAGAACCCCCTCATCCACCCCCATCTCTCTAAAGCCTGGTTTTTGTAGCAGTTGGCAGGGACAGAGGAAGGTTTTTAAAGAAGACATGTAATCTTTCCTGGCTGTGAAGCTTTCATACCAGTCGGTGTAGAGACGGGCAGGAAAAGCCCAGAGGCCAGTGCATCAATTCTTTGTTTGATGACAGGCTTGGCAGATCGCCAGCGCCTGATTTCTCTACCCATGCATGCCACAGCACACCTCAGGCTTAGGAGACAGAGACAGAGATGGAAAGGTTGACGAACGAATTAAGGTCTTGAAATTTCACTCGGTTCCCTTTTACAAATGCCGATCTTTTTGTCAGTTGTGACTCTACAAATATCAATTGAATTGTTACACAGAATGAAATGTTTCTCCGTAATTACTTTTGAAAGCATTATTTGCACATATTTACATGGTTTTCCATATGTCAGGTTTAAGATAAAACGACTTATCATATCACCTCAGTATAGTAGGTTTAACCCTTGTATGAATATATTGAATTTTTTAGTTTTTCAGGTTTTAGAGTGTGAGTGCAGAAAACACTAATAATAATATTAATAAAAATAATAATGATAATAAATTTTATTCATAAGTGCCTTTCAAAGCACTCAAGGTCTAACAGGATGTGCCAGTATTGAGTGGAACAAAAAAAGAATATTTATGCTTTATCTGTTAGTTAGGCTACATTTAGTTACAGTATAACGTATGAAATCATGTCATGTTTTATTTTACTTGCTGTGAACATTGTTTTGATTCTTCTTGTGTATTATGTATGTTGCATGACAGCAGCAGGAATATGAAACAAATGAAAACAATACAAATATTTACGTGCATATGCAAACCGATTAGTAAGACTAAAGGTCTTTTTAGACGGACAGCAACACCTTTCCTGCATACTCGCTTGGATCCGTGGGGTCTCACTGCGCTCCTCGTGAATATGCAGGCAGACAGCGTTCCGTCAGTCAATGCAAGGCGATCAATGCGTGGTAACCATGGAGCTTCTATGCCTTACTGTATCCCTGCTAGTAGAACTGAATGACATTTATTGGCTGTGGTTTCATATATATCCCTAATCACAGGTCAATTTATAGTGGCAATCCTAGTCTTTGCTAACCAGAGACTGTTATTGTTGAGAGTGAAAGTTAGCTAACTTAGCATGGTCGTAATTCTATAGCCTAATTCAATAATACGTAACATTTAAAGTATACGAAACGTTGCCCGAAACATCCAGTTTTGTGCCGATGCTCTGCCAAGCAAAAGCCCTGCTGTTATATAACAGTTATATATTTTAGGGAACACACAAACGATCTGCTCTGCTCTGCGCGTTGCTCGCATAGGAAAAAGTTAAAGACAATTCAACTCTTGCAGCGAGCAGGCTTGTGCGTGTGACGAGCATGACAGTTTCATGGGCATTGCGATGATTGAAGCACATTTTTTTCATCAGCCCCCACTGGGTTGCACAGGTTACCATTGTGTCACTGTAAGTGAGGTTACACGTGTTGTCATTCATCTCCATGAGTGCTACCTCACACATCTGTCACAAACATGCAGATGCATGGAGCAGAAAGACTATTCAGTGTTGTTAAGTTATACATGACATACCTCAATCAATGGATACTTCCCTGAGGGCATCTTTTCCTTACAGCTTATGTTTCATAAACTACTTTGCTTATTAGGGGTGGGAATCTCTTGGCACCTCACGATTCAATTCTATTCCAATTCAGCAACAGTTTTTTTTATGTATGTATGTATTTCCATGTGTGATTTTTAAAAATATACATATAAATCTGAGTTTGCTAATCACTTCCTAGACAAAGCTTAGATTTTGACGTATACAGTATTTGTCACACCAAGTTTTAATGAAATATTTTGTCTACTGAGGTTTTTCTTTGGTAGTCTTAAGCCTTAAACATGCTTGTGAAAGTCCCCTTCTCTCTCAGTAATCTTCCATATCAGAGGCTCAGTCATGTTTAAAGGTGGAGAATTGGCTTCTTAGAACATGAAACATGAAGGTGGTCAGATGTAATGTTATAAAGTAGATGAACAGCCTATATGTATTTTGCCTAATTATTTTATGTATGTCTTATTAGATCATGTGTATATATACAAATATTTTTTTACAAGTGTTTTTTTTCTGCACTCTTGCCTAAACTCTATGTTGTTGTCCATTATCCCATCCTCTTTCAGTCACTGTTTTCTGATTTGTACTTGTCTGGAGACAGTAACTTATAAAAATCAACACATAAAAAAAAAAAAAAAATATATATATATATATATATATATATATATATATATATATATATATATATATATATATTAAATCAATTATTAACTTATCAGAATCGAGCATCGAAATGTTCTAGAGAGAATCGCGATGCATCTAAGAATCCATTATTTTTCCCACCCCTATTGCTCATGGTTTCACTTTTCTTTTGCATAGGCAATATACTGTAGTGCACAGCATGCCTTTTTGTAAAAAATGCACCTTGCCTTACACTGTAATGTGGCCGTACTGTAATTTTCCACAATGGTGGATCTCTCTTATGTTCCTGTATTAATCTGTAAATGTGTGTTTGTGTATGTTTGAGTGCACTCAGGTCAGATCCTGCATGATTTCCTTCTTGGTGTCAGCTGAAATTTGCATGATCAACATTTACATAACATATTATCTTGTTAACACTTAGCATTAGTGTATTTAACACACCATCAATCCTCTGCTGCCTACTGCACTGTGCCAGGAGGCCAGCTTCTCAGTGGGAACAGTCATATGTGCGGTGTGAGGCAAACAATCGTGTCATGCTCCAAACTGTCACACTAATACACACGCAGATTAGTCAGTGCAACTGGATTGTGGGCAATGCTGACAATACAGAAATTGTTTTACCTGTGTACCGATTTGCCAAGGCTCCACTGTGGCCTCAGCTCTTTGATGTGCTGGAGAGTCTGAGCCTTTCTAATTTACTAGTTGCTTTTCAAATTAAGATGTTGCACACAAAACAAATGTAGTTTATAAAATATGATGCTTTATTATAAATTATATAAATATATATATATATATATAAATAACTACCCAAAAATATACAGGCCTACTGTTTGGATCGTTTCCAGTTTCTAAAATGTGAGGATTTTTCTGCATCAAGTACTTTTACTTTTAATACTTTAAGTACATTTCCTGATGATACTTACACTCTTTTACTTAAGTAACATTTTAAATGCATGACTTTTACTTGTAACAGAGTATTTATACAGTGTGGTATTAGTACTTTTACTAAAGTAAAGGATCTGAATATTTCTTCCACCACTGGTGTTACATAGCCGGTCTGGAGCCTGATGTCTGCATTAATTGACATTGCTTCACATTTAAGTATTGGAATGTTAGTCCGCTACATCAGCTACATGTGCATTTGCCCGAGACTGACAATGGGTGCTTTCCATTTAAATAATTATGCATCCTCCCGTCCTCACTCATCTTCTGCCTGTGACCCAGAAGTCAACTGAGGTTCCCCACTGAGGATGTTGAAATCATTTAAATGCAGCCACATTGGGCTGAGGGTGGATGGACAGGTCAAACAAACATGGGACTTTTACCCAGGAGAACGCTGTTCTTGTCCACATTATTGTAGATTGGGGCAAACTACATGCAGAACCAACCACAGCTCTAATGTTAGTCGTGTTATTTCATAGGCCTAAAGTAGAAAACATTGTTTGTTTGTGTATAATCTCAGGACAGGAGACGTACAGTACAGGAGAAGCTCGCAGGCAGTTTCGACTTACATTAGCTGTTTAAGTTTAATTACTAATGTTAACTAGCATTTTAGTGATCAATAATTAGCCTGTGTCTATGTTATCTCCTTACATATACCTACGCTCTCCGTCTCTGTAAGATTGGGAATGACTGAGATTTCTCTTGGCACAGCTACCAGAAGACTTCCAACTTTCAGACAGGTTAGGTGTGAAAACGCCCTAAGATACTATGAAAATATGTCTGAGGCAAGTGAGGAGGTGTGTTAGCTGAGTAGAAAGTATCCAATCTTGCTGTTCACGTGTGGATTTGCAAAGCTTAGAATTCACAATACTATGCATCTCTAGTTGAAAAATTAATTTTCTTAGATATTCCAAACACATAATGATGGAGCAAATAACCCACATGACACAAGTTTGGGACTCAGGTGCGTTAGCTTAGCAGCTCCTCAGTTTAGCTGTTAGCTGCCAGAATAGCTAGCTAGCTTTTTATTGAATTCTTTGATTTTACTCACCCTTAAGAAGTTCACCATAGGCTATTTCATACTGTAGCAGGAAAAGCACAGGTGTAATTAACATTGATAATATTCAGGTGTGCTAGCTTAATGAAATGGAGCAATCATTAACAATATTACTTCCACCTGTGTTTAACCTGCTAATGATTAAAAACAAATGCTGTGAAAAAGGATTTTCAGACCACGTAACCACTAACAGCAATCATTTTAAAAACGATTCCTGTTAGTAATCAGTAATCCTGTGTAGGTAAAAAACCCTTTTTGTATAAACAAGTGAGTTTTCTGGAAATAGTTTTCAGTTTGTAGTGACTTTTTAAGAGAACAAAAGTGCTAAAATGTAGAATTGAGCCTCACAGCCTCTTGGCTAACTCAAGATGATGTGACAGCAGCAGACACGTTATTTAATGACAGGGTGTGATATTCTCTCCTCTCTCAACAATATCATCATGAGCCATGTATATATCAGTAAAAGTAAGATACTAGCACAGGACATTGTCAAACAGAAGTATGTGTACTCAGCAAACCTCCCTTTGATGAAGGAAGGTTAAGTAGCCTAAGTACAAACAGAAAAGGAGACACAGATGCAGTATAGTAGATGTGTGCACAGGTGCATAACTGCTGGCAGGTTGCTTCATATGTAGTCTATATCCACGACATTCCACTTCTGGGATTGCTAGAGTGCTGTCGGAAATTCCACCGGGTGTCCCTCTTTTTGGCCGGATGTCCATTACATTTCGCTTTCTTTGTGTTGGCGTTCTAAACTCCGGTGGATTTCTGAGGACTACGGTTAACTGCTCCTCAGATCTCTGCAGGGTAAATCCAGACAGCTAGCTAGACTATCTGTCCAATCTGAGTTTTCTGTTGCACGACTAAAACAACTTTTAAATGTACACATGTTCCACCAAAACATCTTCCTTCCCGAGGCTATTTTACAGCGGCACCGTGGCTCTGTCCGGTGCTTAGACGATTGTGATTGGCTTAAAGAAATGCTAATGAGCCAGAGCACGTTTTTCTCCCATCCCGGAATGCTGTGTGGACTAGGCAGACCCTCCTCCGCAGCGCTGTGGAGGAAGGTCTGGCAAAGCGATACTACTTCATATGTGGCTGACTAAAACAAATAATGACCATTAATGTGGTATTGTTTGCCTCATCATATCTAATTCTTATCAATTTGTTTGTGAATTTGCATTTAATGTTCACACAGACTCTGTACAAAATGGTTATATTTGTGAACTACTGTTTGGTTCAAGTACTACTCAAACCAGACATTTCACATTGGTAAACATGGAATTTTCCATGTTAGAGCTATCCAATTTAGAAATTGATTCAAAAGTACAAATCATTACAGTCAAATAGTTACTTTAAAATACAAGAAGCTTTAAATCCCTGCCCTCTTTATTTACGCTTAGTATCAGTTTGAAATATTTCTGTGAGAACTATTGGAAATGTCATGGGCCCTGAAACATGTGTATTGCTTTAACCCCAGCAGGTACATCATGGCACTTGTGCAATGGAAAGACTCGTACAAAACAGCATGAGAAGAACCAGATGATGATTGGCAGGGCCCTCTGCAGAGCAGACTGGCCGGCCGACTGGCTGACGGGCGCGCTGGCCAACTGGTTTGGGGTTTTCCTTGTCTGCAGCTGGAAAGGAGAGAGACACAGGGGTGAGGAGAATGTACCAGAGTGAGTGAAGAGAGAAAGGGAGAGTAGGAGAGAGGCGGACAGAGCATGGTGCCAGCGATTTGTTCTGGTGTTGCCTTGGGATTCGTAACACATCCATGCACTCGCTGTGTCCCCCAATTTCTTCTCTTCTTGCCAGGCTGACGAAGTCAAGTCACACAGTAGAGGGTTAAGACAACCTAACTCTACTGGTGCACCTTTTTATTACATTACATTACATTACATAATTACTATATAGCTAACTCAGCTGTCTCATGAAATCAAAGTCAACACCTTTAAAAAAACCTCTTGACAAGGTTAGCTGAGCCAATGTAGTGTTGTTTGAAACAGTTCAGATACACTTGATTTTACGTAGGCTATTTTGTACTTAAGATATAGTCCAAGTCTGATTATTCTATGTAATATTGTAGAATTGTTTTGTAGGTGTGACGTTTAACCGAAAACTTAATGAGGGCTGTATTGGTGCCAATATCAATCCAACGAATCGGAACAGTGCATCTCATATATCACCGGTCAGTTCCATCACCATATTGCCCTGACCTACTTATGAGTGGCTTCTGTGTATCCGCTGTACCACATAGGCTTCATAGTAAGTAAGTGGTGCAGAGAGTTCTTGGACATCCTTGACCAAAGTCCTTTCTTGCTTAGTTACTGAGTTTCATTGGAGAAGACAAGCTTTAAGATGAGTCTGGTGGTTCAGGAGTTCTTCCGTTTTACATTGACCAAGCTCACGGTCAAACTCAGCTCCTCCTCAGACATCCACAGAAAGTTCTTGCGCTTAATGCCTTTTCTCGACTTGCCTTTTTGCCTTCACCTGGAAACACCCTGCCTGTAACCTGGTGAACTCAATCCATTCATTCCTTTAAGTAATCCCCCCCCCCCCACACACACACACACACACACACACACCCATAATCAGACACTGCAGCTGTCCAATCTCCCACCAGGGTCAAAGGGAACATCCTAATGCTCATCCCACTTGAGACTGGCACCTGTTGGCCCTGTCTTAGCCTGGCCTTCATAAAGACAACAGAGAATTCAATAAAGCAGGCTTAGAGCCACGAGGCCTGATGGTGCCTCCGTTCACCAAAGTGTCGCTGCTGTCTTCTTCCTTTATCACTTTCATGAAACAGTGAAGGGGATTTCAAGCTAACGCGATTTGCCATTTGAAAGATCGAGGAGGTCTAGGTCTGCGGAACAGCAGATGGTTTATACAAAAAGACAATGCCGATGAAAACAAATGAATGAACTATGCAAAATACCGTACATTGGTTGTAGTGTGAGGCTGAGTGCTGCTGCAGGGACTGTATATGCTGGGACTTGTAAAGCTGTGGAAAAGGTTGTAGGGAATTTGGCAAACAACTTATCTTCCTGTGAATACAATAATGTGATTCTGTCTTTAGGGCTTGATTTAAGGATACGATTATAAAAAGCAAATGTAAAACCATTAATTTATCCACTTGTCAATGTAGATTTTCATAGATTGGAGTTCTAAGAATAGACACATTTGACATGTTGCCAACAACTGTCTCTTTGGCAGTTTCTATACCCATACTAGCAGTATTAGCAGAATCGTGCATAGCTTGTAGCAGGGACGTTAATTAACACTATGCCAACTTGCCAGCTTTCGCCTATTGAACTTGTATTTGCCACAGTGTGATGGCTAACTTCCTCATATCACTTTCTTATTGTAAGATTCATGTGCACTCAGCTGTCCAAGAGTGTAATTAGAGGGTAGATAGATCGTACTGTCAAGCTGACACATTAAGGCTGGAGGAAAATTGGTCTGATTGTAACTTTGACAATGTGCGAGTCACTGCTCTGATCCTCTCCTTCATTAGAGCAAATCCCTGCCACAAAGACCAATGAATAAGAGATTTACTGTAGCTGGGAGGTCCACCTAAAAAAAAGTCTAATGTGCCTGTGTGCATGCGTGTGTGTATTGTGCGTATTGGATCCGTGATGTAACTTGAAATGTTTCCAGGCTTCTTTTTTTCTCCTTCCACTGTGTTTCTATATCGCCTCTTCTCGCTGTCACTCACACCCCTCCGCTTGACTTATAATTAACTGCAGTTGTTAATGGGCTCAAGAGGAATTTAGCTTGTAAGCTGATACTACAATTAGGGCTTGTTGACTTTGCATAAATGTTGGGGGCTGCCCTCCCCAGGGGCACAGGGCAAAAGAAGGGCGTCTTTGAGGGGCTGCCAGACCTGGCCGGACCTCCTGAGATGTTGGAGGGGGAAGTGGAGTCTACAACACACACAGAGGAACCATTTCCAACAGTCTTTCCCTAAGTCCTTTGGGGTCTGACAGGACATTAGGTTAACCTCTGGAAACTTAGATGAGACCCCGTGGACCAGCGATTCTCAAATGTGCATCCTCCAGAGGCTAACCATGCAGAATTATTTAAAAGAGGAAATGGGCTTGGGAAAACTTGTATATATATCGTACGGGACTTTTCCTTTTATGAAAATGAAGTTATCCATGATAATGATCAATGAGTGAAGTGTTACGTTTTTGGTATAAAGAAACAAATATTTTGGGTTTAAATATTTATACATAAAAAATGATGTTTGTATACTGGAACTGCCCTGGCCCCTGACAGGACTTTAAATGAAATACACATGTATGAATCATTATTCTAATCTTAGTTGTGAGAGCTGCACGAAGTCTGATAAATTGTCTCAAGTGATGTCTTTTGAGTCTAGTCTTTGCCTTAACCCCCAAGATTACCTACAGGACACCTTACGTCTATAATTGTAACTTCAAACAGAGGCTTTTATTTGTGATCATCGATGTACGATGATACACTTAGATTTTTGCTCCTTGTACTGCTGGCACGGCTGCAACTGCGACTAGAATTCCCTGCACATTTTCAAATGACTTTTACCTGACTGCTGAAATTCTCAAATTGACCATCATAACGTTACACTGGAAAATATGCACAATAATGCTAAGTATATGTACTGTAGATGGACTATATATTTTGTCCAACACCAAAAATCTACTCAGGTGGGGGGTGTCTGTATTCTGATATCAATGTAGTAAATTGCATCAATGGATGCCCAGCCCAAACAGGCTAACAAGGCAACAAGACTAACAAGACTATCAATTTGCATGTACATAGGCGTGAGACCAAATATACAAATTATAGGAAGAATAATCTGTATGCCTTTATACAGTACTTGACATGCATCAAATAAACCTTTCTCATACTGTATGCGTGTACTATTCAGTCTAGTTTGCCTAATTTTACAAGCTTTAGAAATAAAACTAGTCCATACTTTGCCACTCAGTCCAACTTCTCATTTTCATCAAAACAAGATACTTCAGAATTTTTGTTCTGCATTCCTAAGTAGCCTAAACTAAGAACTAACAATTCATTTTCATCATCTCCCAGGTCACAGACCAAATACAATCTACCTTCCTCACTTGTAAGTGGTATCCTACCCCTGGCAATGTTACAGGAGTGTAATAAATCTGTGAAGTACTCGGTGAAGTACTCTTTTAAGACTGACATGTTGAGTTGAAATATGTCTATTATATAAAATATTCAAACAGATTATTTGTATTATTTATATTCAGATAGTGTTTGTTGATGCAGGCAAGGAGACCATTGTAGGATCCTCAGCCAGAGTTGTGGGTTTTCTCTGGAAAACAAGCTCTGTAATTGCCTCTTTCCTTTTGCTGGATGCTGCGAGTCGCAACAAGTGCCAGAGCTCTTTCTCTTTTTTCTCCTCCTCCCTGTTGCTTAACAGGGAAAATGATTCAGCAACACAGATAGAACAAGCTGTAAAATAAGAAACTAACTTACGTCTCCAGGTGTATGTCAACACAGCTTCCAGCAAGACATAATTCACTGTGTCTCGGACTCAGTGCTGCTGGAAAGGAATATATGCATATAAACCTACTATTATCTGATTGTACTGAACTGAAAATTATTGTACGAACGGTAATTAAAATAATTTTACTATTGTCCTTGTTTTATTTATAATGCCATTTTGATGCATTAAAGTGTGATTAAGTAACTTTTGAAAGAAAAATACAATCTTTCTCAGCTGCTACTTATTACTGGCATCATCCTTTATAAACCAGTATCCCTATTGTCCCATATTATCTAGTGAGTTTTGGAAACTATGATACCTTGGAGTGAAATTCTCATTCTGTCTTTCACGCCTCCCGGGAGGTCAAAGGTCAGGGTCAGCTGGTTGGGTGTCTTCACAATCTTCATGCAGGCATCATTACTGTGGTGTGTTTCATATCTATATCCTTTCAATTATACTTGACCTCAACAGAATTACTAATCTCTGCCTTAACCCTGATCCCTCTCTCTCTGTTCTTTTTGCACTTTCACTCTTCTTCAGTCTACGTGTCTCACTAACACTTGTCAGATAGTTACATGAGTGAGATTTATGAGCTTGATTTTGATTATTAAATAAATCTGGATCATTCAGTCAGTATTAAAAAAACAATGAGTAATTATCCTGCAGCCCATTGTTGCCCACACACACACACACGCACACACACACCCACACAGCTAACAGCAGCAGAGGTGTGTGTGTGTGTGTGTGTGTGTGTGTGTGTGCGCGTGCGTGCTTCACCAATTCCGACAGCAGCAACTTTGTCAGGCTGGTTATGTTCGTTAATCTGGTTCCTGGTCTTTGCGTTTGCTTTGGCAAGTGTCATCATGGGTGGATATGATGCACTGTCCTGTCATCACAGATTTTCTGCTCTTCTTTTGCCTTTTACTGTGTTGTACAATAGCTTTTTTTTTTACCAAATAATAGGGGTGGTATGGTTCACAAAACCCACGGTTCGGTTCGTATCACGGTTTTAGGGTCACGGTTTTCCGTTCTGTACGGTTCTTGTTATTTTTTCTTTTAATCTTTAACACTCCAGAAATATACTTCAGCATATGATATATAGCTTAATTATCCACAATGTAGGATACAGTATTACATAATTATATAGTTATATCAT
The DNA here is from genome assembly GCF_008315115.2 of Sander lucioperca. NCBI lineage: Eukaryota > Metazoa > Chordata > Actinopteri > Perciformes > Percidae > Sander > Sander lucioperca. Next base: position 25,095,080 of record NC_050174.1, read on the forward strand.
GTAATCATGCACAAACTGAATTTGACTTGACTTTAAGCCCATCATTGGGACCATCTCTGAGGAAAGCTAGGTGAGACTTGGATACAGCAAGAGGGAAGACATTGATGATTTCAACATGCTTTTCATTTATTTGGCAAAAAAAGGAGAATGTGTATTGCCATCTACAGGAACTTATGTGCCTTTTTAGCACATGAAGATTGAAATATTACAGAATATCAATTGAAATAACTTGCATTTATCAAACTGCCAACTTCAGTGTAGCTCTTACAAAAATGTATCCTTTAAAAGAAAAAGAGAGGAACTCTTAAAGCTCCGACAGAATACGTTAAACATAAAAACAGTTTACATTGTTAGTTAATTTCCTATCCTGGCCTGGGCTGGGACACACAGTCATACGGTTTGATAAAGTACTTATTGGACTTATCATTGCACTTACAATAACGAGCGTAGCTGTCAGGTCCTCCTGTATACGTTTCATCTCTGTTTTTTCCTGCATCCACCGTGTGTGTGTGTGTGTGTGTGTGTGTGTGTGTGTGTGGGTGTGTGTGTGTGTGTGTGTGTGTGTGTGTGTGTGTGTGTGTGTGTGTGTGTGTGTGTGTGTGTGTGTGTGTGTGTGTGTGTGTGTGTGTGTGTGTGTGTGTGATTGTGTGTGTGTGTGGGTGTGTCAGTCACGGGGAGAACTGATCAGCCCCGCCCGCTGCAGAGACCCGACAGGATCTAAACTGCAGCCGCTTCAGCAACTTTAGAGTGAAAAAACGTTACAGTACATTGATGTTAAAATGTATACAGGTTGGCAGGACGGTCTGAAATGTTTTGCACGGTCTTTAGTGGATGTTTTTTCATGAACCGTACCACCCCTACCAAATAATGATATCCTTAAATGAACACATTAAGAAATTATCCAGTAGTGTGCAAGATATTGCAAGTCTGGACAACTCCTCCTGGGATTTTCCAGCCTATTTCATGTTTTGGTCAAGAGATTTCAGAGAAAAAACATTTTATGACTGTGGTTGTGTCTGCAATCTTTTATGCAGTAGCCTGCTGGGGAACTGGGAGCACAGAGAGGGACAGGAAAAGGCTAAACAGACTGGTGAAGAGGGCTAGCTCTGTTCTGGTCTGCCCTCTGGACACCATAGAGGAGGTGGGGGAGAGGAGGATGTTAGCCAGGCTGGCATCAATCATGGGCAACACCTCTCACCCCCTGCACGAGACTGTGAGTTCCCTGAGCAGCTCCTTCAGCAGCAGACTGCTGCACCCTCAGTGCTACCACAGGTCCTTCATTCCAGCAGCAGTCAGACTCTTTAATGCAACATCATAATGTAGCACTGCTAGCTATTTCTGCAATATGAGCCATCACTGGACAATATTCTGCACTATGCACACTTTATTACTCTGTGTCACCTCCAACTGTGCAATATGTCATCTCTATTCATCTGCACCTTACTCATCTGTATATCTGTGTATATATACTGTCTGTTTATATAAGGGTGTTTATTGTATTATTTGTTTTATTACTATTATTATTATAAGCTATTCTATTTTTTCTATTTCTTATACTTTAAGTATATTTTGTATCCTATGTCTACTTAATGTGTATTTGTGTTTTTCTGATGTGTGTACATTTTATGTTCTTTTGAGCTGCTGTAGCACAGGAATTTCCCCAGTGTGGGATTAATAGTCTATCCTATCTTATCTTATTTTATAAGAACAACTTGACAAGAGAGTGAAATCCCCTGCAGTGCTGAGGTGGAATGAAACCCTGCAGGTTGTCAGCTCTCCATACACACGGCTGCTCAGCCCTGCAGAGCGATCATTAGACCTGTGCATGGCTGCACAGATTACCGCAATGTTTGAAACGTTGGCAAGATTAGAGGTTGAAAGCTTCCTTTGGCTTCTTCTCAATATAAACCTGTCTGGATGCAGCCAAAAAATTCGAGATGCAAACAGACCTCATTATATTTTCCAGAGCTGCAGGGTTTGTGCTCCTCCCAATTAATTAGGCTTCTGTGCGCTGGTGTGGGTGGCAAGCTGTTTTGAATGCAAGCGATACAAATACAGTCTCAGAGGTGTTAATTTAATTGTGTGGTAATTTTTTTGAGTCCGTACTTTTAAGGAAAACAACTTGGGTCTTATTTTTGTAGTTTTTGCCATCATTTCTATCTATAATAATAACATTGTTCTCTCCAAAGTACAATTGCTTAAATCTGGGAACACAGCAACATTGCTACAACAATGTCTCTTAGGGCAAAAAAACACAAGAAGTCAGACAATCAGCTCGGTTGCCAAGGTGCTAATAGCGAACCCTCAAAACATTTTTAGGCGACCAAATTGTTCAAACGGGTCCTGTCAAATGTCGTAAAGGGACAGATGTCTTAAATCAACGTGACATCATGACTTTGCGTAAACATACACGCCACTTTCCTAAAGCCAAGAGGCATGTTATCTGTACGCATTTTCAGCTGTCCGCGTGTATGTCTACGTTGTATACAGCTGACTGCAGTCTGCAACATCTTTCTAAAGCCATGTGGCGTGTGGGGGTTGGGTTGAAAAGAAGAAACAGTTTGGATTAGGAAAAGAAGAACGGGGTTGGGTTTCGGAAAAGAACAAACATGGAAAGGAAACATCATACGAGGGACACAAAGGAAACGCCACACGCAGGACGCAATCCCCACTCTCCTGGGTGAAAGTTTTACCCATCCACCACCCAAACCAAGCTCCTGATACGGAATTTAGGCCTTTCATACAGCATAAATTCACACGCAATCGCAAGGTGATGTAAGTCAATGGAGGCCAAACGGCGTTGATAAACACGCAAAATAGCAAGTATGCGTCTTTATAACACGCAAATCATGGCATATGAATTGGCATGTCATACATACGCCACATCATGAGATCAGTCTGCTTAAATAGCTAATGGAACATAACCAAAACTGTGAGGGTTTGTTGAAAAAGGCGGATTACGATACGATACAATACAAGTTCATTGTCAGCCAGGGCTGAAATTCTTTTTGCATCCCTGGGTAGCTCGTATAAAAAAGAGGACATAGACATACATACAGACATACATAAGATGAATAGCACCAAAAAACATACATGAAACATTACCACAAATGACAGAAACACCCAAGTAAGGAAAAACATGTATGACAACAGAAAATGTCATGAACATACACACAGACATGGTCTCGGAGACTTGTAACCCTGAATAAATATTGCACTGGATTTAATGTAGCTGATTTAACAATAGGATAGATTGATGTATGAAAGAGTTTTTAAGTCTGATGCGATTGAAAGAATCACTCTAAAGCGTCTGTTTGAAGGCAGAAGCTGATATTCTCTGTGCAAAACATGTGAGCAGTCATTTGAGATATTCCTGGCCAGTCTGAGCATACTATTATTGTGAGCTTCCTGAAAAGAGTGTGCTACAGGTAGTCCTATAATCTTTGAACAAATTGTAATTTGATCAAATAGCTTTGTTTTATTTTTAACTGATAGGCTACTCAGCCAAGCAGTGCTACAATAGAGCATGATACTCTGAATTACTGATGTGAAAAGCAAAGAAATGATTTGGCTACTAGCTCCAAAGGATCTCAATCTACGGAGAAAATAAACACGCAGTTGTATTTTTTTGCAGATAAATTCTATATGAGAGGTCCATGAGAGATTTGGGACTTGACTGATTACTGAGTTGTGAATCATCATGGGGGCAGTTGACAATTCGGGGTTTTTCCAAACATGATTTCCTCTGTCTTCACAGTGTTAAAGGTCCTATGACATGCTGCTTTTTGGATGCTTTTATATAGGCCTCAGTGGTTCCCTAATACTGTATCTGAAGTCTCTTTTATATAGACCTTAGTGGTCCCCTAATACTGTATCTGAAGTCTCTTTTATATAGACCTTAGTGGTCCCCTAATACTGTATCTGAAGTCTCTTTTATATAGACCTTAGTGGTCCCCTAATACTGTATCTGAAGTCTCTTTCCTGAAATTCAGCCTTGGTGCAGAATTACAGCCACTAGAGCCAGTCCCACAATGAGCTTTCCTTAGTATGTGCTTTAAATGCTATTGAGGAGGGGGGGGGGGGGCAAGGTGGAGGGTGGGGGTGTGGCCTTGACCAACTGCCATGCTTCGCTCGTTTGCAAGCCATGATGTCTCTCTCTTTCTCATGGGCGGGCCAAATTCTCTGGGCGGACAAAGCAGAGAAAGGGGAGGTAACCTTTCCCCTTATGACATCATAAAGGGAAGATTCCAGATTGGCCCATCTGAGCTTTCATTTTCTCAAAGGCAGAGCAGGATACCCAGGGCTCGGTTTACACCTATCACCATTTCTAGCCACTGGGGGACCATAGGCAGGCTGGGGGAACTCTTATTAATGTTTAAAAAACCTCATAAAGTGAAATTTTCATGCCATGGGACCTTTAATAATGAGAGCATTTTTATCACACCACTCAACCAACCAATCCACGCTGCCCTGGATTAAACGTTTTGTATCAACATTCGTAGGCTCTAGAGCTATGAGGAGTTTTAGTCAATAGCCTACCACAGATGCTCCATCCAGAGGATTAAAGGTTAGACACAAATATGTTTTAATACATGTGTATCCACTTTTGAAAAATGGAGAAGAAAAAAATGCACAATAGCTGCATTATTATAGCTTATATTTCCTTACACAAAAAGCAGGGAGAATTTAAATTTCAGTTCAACTGTAAGTGGTGCTTATTCTGTTTCTCAAATGGAAAACCTCAGCTGTTTCAGTGTATCATAATGGTGACACAATTTCCACACTAATTGCCTCATATTTCTCTGAAAACATATCAAGGGGCCTATTTTAAAAGCTAACACAAACTCATCAGCATGCAAAGTTAAAGTCTGTGTCATGTTAATTAGAGTATTATGTCCGCCCCGTTGTTTCACTTAAGGATGTTATGCTTTACCATGTGCATGGAAGACAGATGGACAGTGTGTCCTGCCATTATATCATATCTCCCAGAGAGACACATGTTTACAGGACAGCAAACCGAGCCCTAATGAAATCATCTGCGAGAGAAATGCTGGGATAGGCCTGCAGCGAGCGTGTGTGTCCGACGCCAAGTGCTGCTGTACAGTGATGAACGACTGCAGCCGAATTTTACTAATGGTCATTTTTGGAAAAGCAAATAGATGTATCCAGCATCAATATTTCTTAATTACGGTCGTTTCCTGTGGAATTCTCTGTTGACGGAAAAAAAAGGGCAAAACAATCCATCAGGCAAGAGAGAGAAAGAGAGAGAGATTCTGGGAAGCAGGAAAAGTAAACCTCAAAGGATCGATTTCATCATTCGCAATGGATTTTCACCTCTTTTTTTTTGTCTAGGTGTGTGTGCGTACATGTCTGAGAACAGTAAAGGGAGTGACACCCACATTAAAGACAGAAAGTGTGTGTGGGGCAACCAAGAGAAAAACATTGTGACTTTCTCTGCCCTCTAAATCCCCTGCAGACTACATGCCAGTGGCTACATGCTGCTCAGAGTGGTTTAATGCCCTGTCAGCTGTGGTGGTGCAAGAGAACACACACACACACACACACACACACACACACTGCTAAACCCCCATTACAAAGGGCTGCAGCTGCTGCCAAGAAGCACATATGAATCCTGAGAGGGAGTGTGTGCTTGAGGTTTGGGGATGGTGGCACGACATGTGTATATACCAGGCCCCTGGGAAGTGCGTTGCCGGGCTGTGAAGCAAATCAAACATAGCGGCCAAACAGTGGAATTGCAACTCCCGGCCCGTCACATGATGCCCTTAGCATCACTTTTAGCATAGACTTACATAAAAAGACCTGTGTGTAAATCGTGGACACATGTATTTGAGCATCACACAACCCCAGCCAAACAACTCGTTTTACTATCAGAATATGATCGATTCGGTCGGATAACATTTGGAAAATCTAGTGAGCTTCACGATTAAATCATTTAATCCCCATTCAGGTTAGCAGAACGCTCAGTCCGTAGGGAGTTGGGTTGGGAACTTGAGGGTCGCTGGTTCAAGTCCCCGTATGGGGTGTGGACCGGTAGCTGGAGAGATGCCAGTTCACCTCCTTGGCACTGCCAAGGTGCTCTTGAGCAAGGCACCGAACCCCCTCCCCAACCGCTCAGGGCACCTGTTCAGAAGTCGCAGACCACTCACTCTGACATCTCTCCATTGCATGTATAGGACCTGACCGTGTGTGTATATTTCAGGCCTGTGTGTAGTGTATAATAACAACAGAATGTAAATTGTAATTTCCCCATTGGGGATCAATAAAGACTATAAAGTGTGACCAACTGTCATAGGAATGAACGTGGCTCATCCTTAAATGTTTTTATCCAGTTCATATAATAGATCCACAGTTAATATAGGGGCTCTGTGTGTAGCTGGAAGCATCCTTAAATGTTTTTATCCAGTTCATATAATAGATCCACAGTTAATATAGGGGCTCTGTGTGTAGCTGGAAGCAATGGTGGTAATGAAACTGCATCAAAATAGACTGAGGGTTATGGACACACTCTAAACACTGACCATCTCCCCTCTGTTCACACTTCTTCCCCTGTTTTGGTTCAACGGCGTTCCAAAGCAGGATAACTTATTTAGTGTGTCCGGGGTTCCAGAAGTAAAAGCCCCATTCATATTCTGCCAAGGTAATGTTACTGGCTTACAGTTGGAGCACTAGGCTTGGATGTGCATGAAACCACCGCTGAAAACTGCAAAAAACAAAAAAAACATCCGCAGCGTTCATTTGGATCTGGTGATGACATTCCACTACAGCCCCACAGCAGGGCTTCCTCCAAGTCGCAAAAAAAATCAGCAACTTTAAGGAAAGAAGTCAACTACGACTCCCAAGGATCATTTGCTAAGAAACATACATACATTCAAAAGTTCTATTAGTTCTCGTTTAGATTCTGAATTTCTCAAATATGGCACAGTGTTTTGCTTCCATGTGTAGCAACAAAGCGTTTGGAATTTGCTACAGCTCTGACTCTCACCTCTGACTGGCTTCTTCTTCATAGCAACTGTAGTTAAGATAGTATTTAGAGCTGTCTGCCATACTAAACTGACAGGAAAAAAAACATGATTTAAACTGATGGCCATAACATAACTATACTGTAGTATAGTTAAATGACACATGAGACTGTTTCTGTGTTGAGGAACATTAAGAATTATATTAATGTTCATCATCAACAGGAACCTTACGTTGAACAAATACGTATCGGCTTGAAGTGGTTCTGCATGTGTGTCAAAAAACAAAAAAGTTTATACACTCAAATCCTCACTATGTTTTCAGACATTTACTATTCAATTGTTCTTGATCTCGTTGCCACTCACTCACTCTCCCAGTGCCACCCACCCACCACGCTCTCTGTTAACTAGACTCTCCAGTGTGAAAGGCCGGGATCAACCTTTGATTTGAAGCGGGCCGCAAGCCCATACACTCACCAATCCCTCTGTCGGACCCACCCTCATGAGCTCATCTCTTCTAATGAATAGCCATGGTCACAGGTGAACACACACACAGATAGACAGGGACACACACACACACACACACACACACACACACACACACACACACACAACAAACAGACGCTTATACGTGCAGACACATACACACTCACAACGGCAGCATATTAGCTCTCTTTCTCTCTTTTTGTGTGAGAGTGTCTTTAGTCAGATTTGATGGTATTGTTGCTCTGTCAAAGGCAGCTCTTAGAAGAAGGCAGCCTTGTCAAACCCAAAGCGGTGCTGACAGGGAGCATGTCCTAACCCCACACGCTGCTCACACATACACACAGAGCCAGACTGGATATGAAATTATTTTTAGCTGCAGTGTCTTTATTAGAGCCATTCCTCTGAGAAAGAAGTGTGTCTGGCTCAGAGCAGAGAAGCCTGATCGGTCACAAGGCCTTTTGGGAGGAAGGCTTAGCAAGTTGCCGCTGCAAAACTGTGTGTGTAAAGCTGCGTTCACACTTTGGTTGGCAGTCTCCGGCCTCTCATGAAGCTGTAGCTCTCTGGATATGTTACGCCGAGCAAGTAAATGCATTCACTCCCAACTCGTCACATAAGGCCGCTTAGTCAGGACCCATTGGCATCACTTTTTAACACACTGAGTGCTACGGTGGCAGACAGGGGCAAACGCACTGCGACTTAATGAAACACACGCAAATAGACAAAACACAAGCAAATTAAGAAAACATCTTTATTAATTTGACAACACATGTGCAGCATTTAGCAAACGCGCTGCAAATATAGAAACGATGCAAAAAGAAAAGCACACAAACCCCGAAAACAAATGCAACAAAAAAAACGCTGCATCCAGTTTACACAACGGAAGTTCTCCAGGCCTCTAGGGGGAGCGCTGAGTGGAACAGCTTGATTTACGTCCCCACGGGGAGAGAGAGAGAGAGAGAGAGAGAGAGAGAGAGAGAGAGAGAGAGACGGAGCATGTTCATTCTCAGAACAGTGTGCACTGTTGTGTGTGCAACTGCTGATATTAATTATATGTTTGAGATATGTTTTCTCTCGTTTGGTGGGCGTCTCTCTAGTTTATCGGCTCAGGTCACAGGTGATACCCAATCAGCAGAGACGTGTCTGTAAACTCGTGGTAATAAAAAGGCAGAGCGTTCTCTCCCCATGGGGTCGAAAATCAAGCGGTTCCACTTAGCACTCCCCCTAGAGGCCTGGAGAACTTCGTTGTGTAAACTGGATGCAGCGTTTTTCTGGTGCATTTGTTTTCGGGGACTGTGTGCTTTTCTTTTTGCATCGTTTCTGTATTTGCAGAGCTTGTGTCTATTTGGTTGTGTTGTGTGTATTTGCAGCGCATTTGCTAAATGCTGCGCATGTGTTGTCAAATTAATGAAGATGTTTTCCCAATTTGCTTGTGTTTTGTCTATTTGCGTGTGTTTCATAAAGTTGCAGTTTGTTTGCCCCTGTCGGCCGCTGTACGGTACCTATTTAGCATAATTTTTTCAACGGGCAGGGCAGTCTGATATACTTCAACATGTGGTTAACATTGTGAATTCACACAAAACTACTTAGTTGGTTTAGGAAAAGGTCGTGGTTTGGGTTAAAGGGTTAGGTTTAGTATGTTTGTTACGTAACTTCAGTTACGTAGCCTACGTAAGTTAAAGGTGCAGTATGTAAGCCTTATAAAACTAACTTTCTGTCATATTTGCTGAAACTGACCCTATGTTCCAGTAGAACTACATGAAGCAGGTCATTAAAAAAAAAAAATCTGGCTCCTCTGGCTCCACCTACAGCCTGTAGTGTGATTTGCAAAATTCCACAGCTCCCTGTTGAGATGCACCAATCAGGGCCAGGGGGGGTGTCTAACTCAAGCACCCAGTAAGAGCGCCGAGTCTAAAAGCCACCATGGGCTTAGCGGATAACGGTGGTACTGCACCCCATGGCCCAGAAAGACTTTTCACATAGACTTTGCATGGCGAAAGAAACGTCTATATTTCAGCAGATAATTTGTTTCTGGGTATATCAACTAACCAGCCCGAACACTGAAAGGGTACTTGTTTAAAACGTTACGTTTTTAACATTTTTAACATTCACTAGAAACAAATCCAGAATTATTAAATTTGGCATGATGAACGCGCATAGTGGACGCGAGCAGAGCCGCGGGACTGCGCCCGCCCGCTCACATGACTGTTCTCCCGAGCTCATGTAGCTAGCTGTAATAATGGATATAGCTAATGGTTGTAATTCACCATGTGTTGCTGTCTAGTTGCTAACATCAGGGGTAGCTAGCATGGCTGTATTAAGATCTATACATAGCTAGCTATATGCCTACATAACGTTACTACAAACATAGTGATTACATCACCTTGGTTCTCTCTTATGATACATCCGAGGGCTGTATGCTGTAAAGCTTGTAACGTGAGCTGAAGCCATGGATGAGCTCTGTTCACGAAACTTCAGGCTAACAGCTAGCTAGCGCTAGTTAGTAGGTAGCTAGCTAGTAGCACAACATAATTATTAAATCTCCTTGGTTGTCTAGCTAAATACATCTATCGTTTATTTAGCTAAGCGACAGAGAAGCTCATGAACGTGCATGTTGCTACCGGTTGCTACGACAACGCAAACAAATTGTTGCTAGTGCGCATGCCCATCGTGAGCCAACCAGCGTTATGGGCCAACAATGCGGAAGAGCCGAGCTCCATGTTTGCTTTATGCGCTTTTGAGCACTCTCATTGCAACGTACGGGGCTTCCCGCCGAACACTGTATCCAGTTCTCTTAATACATCCATGGTCTAACTGCATGTCAGTCACTTTGTCACCTTGTAGGGGGGAGGGGCTTAGGAGACCATTTTGGGCTTTAGCAGAAAGGGGGGAGGGACTGAAAAGTTGTCGATGTTCAAAATGTTTGGCTAAGTCCTGGATCTTCCCAATCCTACCTACAGAACATTTAAAATAAGTATGTTTGTTAGGTAACTTCAGTTACGTACGTAAGTTAAAATAAGTATGTTTGGCTCTAAAAGGGAACTTTCTTAAGTCTGATAAAATAACCCTAATGATGGTGTCATTAGGGTTGTCGCAGTTGATTGGAGACATTTTTTTCATGTAAATCTTCTGTTACAGACTGGGGCACGGAGGTTGACAGACGTGGGTGTTTACCAGGCAGGTGGAAGTCTAACAACCCCTCTATCTCTGTTGCTATTATCCTGTGCACCTTCTCACCACTGTGACTACCTTTTTCTAATTTGTCATTCATATATTTTCTCTCAATATGTTCTTGACATATTTTAGGTATTATATCCAATCATCCTTCACTGTATATTTTTTTTCTGTTTGCTGTTATTTAACTTTCACATTCCAGTTCCAATATTAATATTGTATTACATTATTTTAAACCTAAGTGTACACCTTTTGCTTCTCTCTCTCGCTCTCCATTTCTCTCTCTCTCTCTTTCTCACACACACACACACACACACACACACACACACACACACACAGTGTGTCCTCTTGTAGTGTGATCTGCTGAGGAGATAGTGCTTATTAGTGTCATATAAATCTTTCCTACCTCCCAGTGGGGCGCTAAGTCGTAATTTACAGCAACACGTGCTGCTGTAGTTCAGGCTTCAGCCAGGGTGAGTTTTTGAGGGTTCATGGCCAATTTTAACTTTATGCCAAAAGTGATAAGATCATCATGGGATACTGTGTGAAATCCGGTTGTGGTCACAATTAATATAATGAACATGTTAATGTGAAATCCAATTGTCCAATTGTGTGTTATAGGTTTAATCCAGGTTTTCATCACATCAGAGTTGAATAACAGGGTTTTCTGTTTGAAAATGCAGAAATGCAGAGCGCACTGTAACAGCAAAATCACTACAATCAACACATACCTCCACCTCCTTGAGAGGATGCAGGGAGGGGGAAAGAGAGAAAAAGGGAAAAAAGGAGGGGTAAGGAAGAGAGGAGTTACAAAAGGAGGAAATAGAAGGTGAAGAAGGAGGAGAGGAGGGTGGAGAGGAGATAAATCTTGTGTCGTGTTCACAGCAGGCCTGTCAAGGGTTGAAACATGACATTTATGTGGACTGAGATTGGTCATGACTCTAATAATGGCTCCAGACTATTTGTAAAAAAATGACGTTTGGAGGGAACCATTGTGGAGCGTGAGTGACAGCAAAGCAGCGCACAATGCCTGGGAGTAAGCTTGTAATCTGGGGTATCGGATTCACCGTGGTAAAAGGGCATGCTGGGAGTGAATGGAGTCTTTGTGGAGGCTGCGGCTTACAGGCTCATTTGCATGCAGTGATAAACGTTGTTTACAGTGGGCATACAGCTCTGTGAAGTGGTAGGTAAACGCAGCAGGAATGATAGATTTACTGCCTCACATGGGAGCCAGACGGTTATGGAGTAAGCACACACACTCACACAGCTGCACACATACACACACGTGCATGCGCGCGCGTACACACACACACACACACACACACACACACACAGACCAATTCATGCAACAGGTATGCAAACATAAGCTGCACAGAAACAGATACGCAAACACACACACTCAGACGGATAATTTCATGCAACAGAGATGTATGTAACATACACACACATACACGAAACAGTATCCATCCTCCTGGTGATAAATGCCCACTTCTTTCTAGCATGGCCGACGTTCAGATTTCCAGCCGATCTGTCAACATTACGCTCAAACAATGTTTATTTTCTCCATGTAGATTCGATAAACACATAAGATATAAGCTAGAGCTCTTGTGGGATGTGGGGGGGGGGCTGTTGGTGGAAGGGAGGTGGAGGGCTGACCAGGTCCACTGCCTCATTCCAGGATGAGGAATCCCCTCTCTGAGCAGACGGGGCAGGCTGTAGGGAGTGGACCAGGAGCCACGTGCGCACCCAGACCCATTTAAGGAGCTGAGGGTGATTTGTCATCCTCTGGAGGCGACGGACAGGAGGGTGGCAGTGTGGCGTTGGAGAGGGGGGGGTGGCGGACAGGGCCAGCGATTTAAGGCAGTAAACGGGTTTCGGGTCACTGGCAACAGACAGTGGGCCAGTCACTCAGTTCCATAACTGGACAAGGTAGAGGGAACGGGATGGAGTCAGTAGTGTGGAGGGGGGGGGATGGTCACCCCTCCACCTCCTTCACCCACCCGCAGCACCCCTGCAGAACCTCTAGGGCAGTGGAAATGGTAACTCAGCCCTCTTTGAAATAAAGTTCCTTCAGTTCAAAGCCAGGCTGGGTGTGTTTGTTTTACAGTGCAACGTAATGTTGTTAGCACCATGTTGGGTGGAGGGAAGGCTGTGCCCCATTCGGCAAGTTATTTAGATGTAATGTAATGTAATGTAATTTAGAAAGGGACAGTGCACAATTAAACATTAACCTTGTATAAAAGCAAGGAGAGATGCATTGTACCAGGTTTTAGCACACTTGCTTTTTAGGCCCTGGGCAAGTAGAACAATACAGTAATTTAATAAAAGAATTCAATGCAAACAGGTTCGATTCCAGGATTTTTTAAGTGGTGTGGCACAGGGGGGGACCAATAATCAGTCATACAGCATAGAAAATCTGCTTAGAAATATAGGAATAATATTGGATAGAGCAACACAATGTAATTCTGCTGAATAAAACATCACATTCATTATTAATTTCACTTGTTTTAATTTTAAACAAATTTTATATCCGAATACAATACACATTTTCTATAGGCTCAGTCTGCAACTTGCCCCCCTCCCTTTTAGCCCCACAACTGAATGCAAATGAATTACAAAACACCAGGACCAGGTTATACAATTTTTCCACCCCACCTAATCACGATATTTCGCAAATACGTGCACAGTTGCTTCCATAAAATGACGTGGGGCTCAGTCATTCCCAGATGCTAAAACCAGACACCACTGGAGACTATGGTTGGGCATCGTTTTGATTTTAACAATTCTGATTCCAATTCCGATTCTTCCTTTTGATTCCAGTTCTGATCGATTCTCGATTCCGATTCTTTGAGGGGTGGAGTTGAAAAGGGTCACATGTTTATTTCACAGATAAGAGGATTTTAATTGAAATGGTGTTTTACAGTTTTACCAGGCTTTTTCAGCCACACTTTACAGCGCCGCTTACTGTGCTCCATGCGCCTGGCCGCTGCGGGAACCAAATCTTGCGGATGTTAAATTTGAAACCGTTGATCGAATTCCAATAGAAAAACAATTCAATTGGAATCGTAAATTTTTAAACAATTCCAAGTTGGAACCGGTTCTCGATGCCCAATCCTACTGGAGACTTTTTTGTGATCTGTCTGCCTCTCACGCTGTCATTGCTGCTGTGCTGTGAAATGAACGTGACCCCACCACCCCCCGTCCCAGACACAAGCCCACCACCAGCCGTTCGACCACCTTGTGTTAAACGCATCCCCCTGTTGGTGGGAAAAATAATATTGAGTTTCCCAGTTTCCCATAGAGACTCGTAGCGGTGGAACGGTGCGGGAGTCAGACATTTTTCTCATGTACTGCCAGCCTGCTACTGCAGTGAAGGGCCAATAAATCAGCTGAAGGTAAACACACAGACTGTGAAAAGATTAACAAATGACAGCAGAACTCTCCCTCTGTAAAGTGCTTTACAGATTGGACTGTAAGGTCAAAGTTCAAGTGATGATGCAGGCCGTTGTCTGCTTAATGTGCACTCTGTGCGTGTCCGTGTTCGGCCAATGATCCTTTGTTAGAGAAGAAACTCTGTGTTACTCCGTCATACCTCTCTCTCTCTGATGGCAGAATGAGGTGTCTGCTCTATGATGTAACATATTGTTATCAGAAGCCAAAATCTCCCAATTAAACTTTGATACATATAACAAATGATTTAGCAGATCTGAATCAGGACCTCCAGTGTTTGGAGTAAGTAGCTAGTAAAATATAATGTGTGCAAATGTGAGCAAGCCACATCTGTTATATTTAAACAAATATGACACACATTTAATCAACAATTTCTCTTCTTCCATTGCTCATCTTATTTTTTTGGTTGTTGTGAACATATCATATCATAAGTTAGTGTTTCTACCTTCTCAGATAACAAAAGATGATTCAAGATAACATTTGAAAATGAAGTTATTATTAATGTTTACAAATATTGAAAGCTAAATCTAGTTAGATCCAGTTTCCAAAGGTCTCCGTTTCTGCATGGAGTGATGGCGTGGATTATAAATGCAGACTTGTCGATGAGTTAGCTGGATTGCTCTGTTCCAGTGACATACATTTTTAGGCACACGTGCAGATACACACACATGCACAGATGCGCATTCACACGCAAACACACTTGACTTGACTTGATTTAGCCGGGCCTGACAGAGGCCTGATTGGTGTCTCTGTCTCTGGGTGGGCTGATTTAAAGTGTCCCTGAGGTCTCGTTCCAGGTAGGGAGGCAGACAGAGGCCTGGAATCCTCTACCCACCCACTCCTCCCTGCCTCCCTCCCTCACACCCACTCCTAGTGCGGCTCGCTCACACACACACACACACACACACACACACACACACACACACACACACACACTTGCTCAACCCAGACTCCTCTTCATCCACACAGCATCCATGCTTTCTCACACTGGCCCGGGTTGTCTGGGTCTTTGGGTTGCGTGGATTTCACGCACCAACCCCCCCCCCCCGTCACCCACCCCTGTCCCGTCCCCAACGAGCTGCCGCACATTCCAGCAGCACCCGGGCTTATTATTGGAGGAAATTTATAGGGCCATTTATTTAACTGGATATGAATGACATCGGTTCTGGATGAGTGAAGCTAGGGCAAACTGCCGAGCCATGTGGTCCAGGGAAAACAGAGAAGGGGATAAATCAACTGACTGCAGGAGAGAGAGAGAGAGAGAGAGAGAGAGAGAGAGAGAGAGAGAGAGAGAGAGAGAGAGAGAGAGAGAGAGAGCGAGAGAGAGAGACAGAGAGGTGGTGGGTGGGAAGGTGAGAGATAGACAGGGAAGTAGAGTCAAAGTGAGAAGGAAAGACAGTGGCACAAGAGAAAAGAAAGTGAAATAAGTAGAGTAGATGATCAGTGGGAGGGTTATACCATACTGTCCTCTGAAACAGCACTTAGACCATGAGCATGGACAATTATCCACATAAAAACAATATGCTGTTGAACCCCTACTGACTTCCTCTACGCATGTTTATTCAGGAATATGAACCATGTGAGCACAATATGACTTAAATAATATTGTTTTTAAACTTTACATAGTGTCCTTTTACAAATTAGCACAAAAAAGGAAACAAGTGACATGCATACACCTGGGGGAACCTGGGTGCCTGGAACATTCATGCTGTGGTAATAGAGACTAATCCTGTTGCCAAATGGTGTTCTATATCAATTAGAAAATAAAGAAGTAATCAAAGATCTGAAGTCTATATATCTGGTCATTAAACTGTTCTAGTTGCAATCAGAAGTTGGGAGCATCACATTTGACATTAAGTGACATTACCTGATCTTTCTTTTAACATGTGCATCTGCTACACACATCACACTCACTCTATGACATAGACATAAACTCCATGACTTTCTTTCTGCAGCAGTGAACATTCAGGAATGTCTGAACGTAAAGAGAGGAAGCACACATACACATGTATATACATAGCCATGGGGGGAGGGGGGGGGGTCACTTCCCAGGTGTCTTGGTGATAATCACAGAGCTGACAGGGATCAGAGGTAGAAGACACCGTGAAAAAAGAGATGATTTATAGTAACTGGTGTGATGTGAATCTTTGTCATTTAAGATGCATCTGCTCGAGTCAGAAATTCAGCTGGATTTGCATTTACTCAAAAGCACTTAATGAATGAAAGACAGTAGGAGCACCATTGAGGGGTTGTGAAGGAAAAACTGTGAAACAACTAGAGTTCCTGGTACGTTTTGGCCTTTGCTCTTTTTACACACACGCATGGAATGTCACTTCTTTGCTAGCAACAACAAACATCTGTATTGTCACATTCTTTGGCTGTTTTTGGGTAAGAAACAGTCCCAAAAATGCCCAAAAGGTCAAATCGAGTTGAATAAAGAGGAAAAGATGTTAAGGGGGGGGGGATAAAATCTGGTTTGCATTTAATCTAAACGCATGTATACAGTGCATTTTTTCACCTGGACCGTTGCATCCGTATGTTCTTTATCTCTAGCATGTTATTTGTTATTCTGCACACTTGTATTGGCAGCTGTTTCTTATCAGTTGTTCTTTTTTTTACAGAAACCAGAGACAGTAAAAGCAGAACTTCTTTAAGAAAACCTCTACTCATTCTCTACTACTCCTTCGTCAACCTCTACTGATTTGATTTGTTTTACCCGCAAACATGGCTGATGCATTCCACTTGGATGCTGACTTTCTGTCACATCTGATCACATAATACAAAATTTGTCATTGTAGCATTCACTGTATGTGTGAACAGAGCAGGTCGTTGTCCGGAGAAT
This sequence comes from Sander lucioperca, assembly GCF_008315115.2. Taxonomy (NCBI): domain Eukaryota; kingdom Metazoa; phylum Chordata; class Actinopteri; order Perciformes; family Percidae; genus Sander; species Sander lucioperca. The sequence continues at coordinate 25,112,006 of NC_050174.1, forward strand.
TCACAGCGAGCGAGTAAGGGCCGTCGGTAAGGGCCGATACTGAAAAAGTCAGACAAATTCAAAAGGAACGGCAAGAGACTCGGTTGTTTGTGACCAAGTTATGAACCGGCTGACCACGGTGTAATCCGCGTCATGTCCTGTCTGCTGCACGCTCTACCCAGGCACCAGCCCTCGCCTAAACCTAACCGAGAATTTCTAGTAGAACACGTCTAACATGGATTAGTCAATATAGATGATGGTTCATTGATGGGATAGTTCCGATGTCGCCGGATGTTCTGCCGGATGTCCATCTCTTTCCACTTTCTGTGTGTTAACTTTAAACTCCGGTCAGATCGACATCCAACATTAACCGGAACTTCTGAGCAACGTTACACGCTGAAAATGGCAAGTATCAAGGAGAATTTGAACCGTGCAACAAGGCAGGCCTGCTTGGTTCGTTCGGGGAATGACTGTAAAGATTTACAGAGAATATGTTTACGGCATTTACTCTCTAACTGGGACGTTTTGGGACCGATTGGCGGGGATTTGCTATGGACAAAATAAACAGCAAGAGCAAATGATGTTTAACCATGTATCCAGCTAATTGAAATAGCTCACATTACTGTACTGTGTGAACAGTTAACTTCATTTAATATTGTATGTGGCATTTTCTTTTGCAGGGTGTGAATGTTTCACCAACACAAGTTCCTTCCTGAGACTATTTAGCAGAGCCACCCATTGCTGCGTCCGGAGCTTAGTGCCGCCCAAGATGTTTGTGATTTGTTTAATGAAATGCAAACAACCCCTGAATGTTTTTTCTCCTATCCAGGAGTGTATGCTCCTGTTGCCAGACCTTCCTCCGCAGCGCTGTGGAGATAGGTCTGGCAAAGCAAGACTAGATACGGACAATCTCCTGTTGTGTGCTACATGTTTGAAAGAGAAACTTGGGACAATGTCAGATATTGTCTGGCGTTCAAATGAGAAAACAACAGAAATTACGCAGAGTATCAAAAGGTAACGCACAACTTGTTTGCCAGCTGTCAAAAAACTATTTCAGGAGAAGAGGATTAACTGCTTTTCTGTAGTTTTAGATTTTAGCATGGATATCCAATTCTTAGAAAAGGATCTGAATACTTGTGAACTGAAGACAGTGTGTGTGTGTGTGTGTGTGTGTGTGTGTGTGTGTGTGTGTGTGTGTGTGTGTGTGTGTGTGTGTGTGTGTGTGTGTGTGTGTGTGCTTGTTTTACTATATTCGTGGGGTCCAAAAACCGGGGAATACAGTATACTTGTGGGGTCTGCACAGCCTGTTGGGGCCCAAAATGCTGGACCCCACAAGGTTAAAGGTCTGTTTGAGGGTTAAGACTTGGTTTTAGGATTAGGGTTAGAATTAGGTTATGGTTAGGGTGAGGGTAAGGGTTAAGGTTAGGCATTTAGTTGTGTTGGTTAAGGTTAGGGTAAGGGGCTAGGGAATGCATTATGTCAATGAAGCGTCCCCACAAAGATAGTGAAACAAACATGTATGTATGTGTGTGTGTGTGTGTGTGTGTGTGTGTGTGTGTGTGTGTGTGTGTGTGTGTGTGATTTGATTCGCTGTGTGTACAAAGGGGCAAATAAAAGCTAAAGTCTCATATTCTCAAATGGGGATGGATGATTAAAATGCATATCAAACACATTAAAAAGAGCCAGACAGCATGCTGGGAGTTTTATCCATGGATGTATTAAGAGTTTCATTCACATGCCAACACGTGATCTGACTCCTCATTATGCATGAAAACAAACGTGATCTGATGCTACCAAATAATGTAACCCCCACCCCACCCCCCCACCCCTGTGATATTTTTCCACATTTTAATTGGAATGAATGATATGGAAAAGCCTTCAGAGGTAACCTGAGTCCTGTTTACTCAGCCAGCCCTAATGCAAACAATCCTACACACACACACACACACACACACACACACTGCACTAAGTGACTGACACTGCCGGCTGTCACAAGCCACTTGGGGGGGGATAGGGGGTGGAAGTAGTAGGTGGGGGGGAGGCAAATAATCCCTGTCCACACGCACACACACACACACACACACACACACACACACACACACAGATGCATAAACCTGCATAACACAGCTCTGCGTGCTGTTAACTGTCCAAGAGTTTGCGATCAGAAAACCCGCCCATCACTCACAATACTCCGCATGCAGCTGATCACACTTTTAAAACAATTTAGGGAATGATGTGCTCCATTTCAACTGTTTCAATATTACACCAGCCGGCCTAAAGGGGGTGCTGCCATATATGTTCAAGTCACACACTGTAACTTGTACTGTATGCTGTTGATTGTGTATTCACAAAATGTGATGGAATGAGGTCGTTACTCATTGGTCAAGGAGGGAAGAGAAAGTTTGTTTTCTTGTTTTGGATATAGGTTGACATTTTTAACAGATCATCAGTCATCACCATCATCTGCTTTTCTACACATACTGGACAGAAAACAAAACATGTTAACCCTCCTGTTGTCTTTGGGTCAAATTTGACCCATTTTCAAAAAGAATTTATATCAGAAATTTGGGTTTCTTTCAACCAAAAAATGAAGGATCAGTTCACTACTTTCATTGAATTTTTGGGTGTTTTATTCAATTTTATAGCATATTTCTGCTTTTTAAACTCAAAAATGGTTAGGTTTATTGACCCTGAATTCCAAGAATAAGTGTAAAACTCGTTATATAAGTTGGTAGTAGTGGGGGAAAAAGTTGAAAAAGAATTCAACAAAAAGTGCCGGAAGCTGGAAAAAAAATGCAAAAAAAAGTGCTAACATTTCTTTAGCTGGGAGGACAACACAAGGGTTAAGTAAAAATGCTTCCACAATTTTCTAAAATTATTTTTTCCTGCACACAAGCAAATACACACGTTCTTCACCCACACCCACCCACCCACACACACACACACACACACACACACACACACACACACACACAATGCAGCTAGCTGTACGTGGCAGGGCAGCGTGTTTGGGTCAGTAAGTGGGAAAAGGTGGAGTGTGGCGTTCTCACCATTGAAAGCAGCAGCAGCAGAGATCCCAGCGGACCGACTGCTGTTTACTCTTCTTATTTGGTCAAGCAGACGGCTCTCTGTCACAGTATTAAGCTGATTCCCATTTCCTGTTTCTGCTCTGCACAGCCAGAACACCTGGAATTGGAAAACAATGTGGAATTGCTTTTTCTGCAACTGACTCAAATGTAATACTTTTTTTTTTTTAAAAGCATATAATTTGGACAAGTTGTGACTGTCCTACCTTTGTGTGTTCTGCAATGCCTCTCTGGATAATTCCTTGGTTAACATCCCAACTAAATTGTGTGAAATGCTGAGTAAGCCTATGGCCTTCACTGTGGAAAATGCTGCTTAGCAGTACATTTAACAGCAATACTTTGGTTTAAATGTACTAAATTTAAGGTCTTTTTACTCCCTCAGTCATCATTTTTTACCATAAATTACTGGCCTAAAAATAAATGTTTCGAGAATATGAATAAAAGTTGAAATTATTTTCTGATACAACCATTCTATCTTCATATTCATAATGTTAGTATATTGTGAGTTAGACAAGGGTAATGGTCCTAATATGACTCTTTCAGCCACATAATTGTTTAGGATTTTTTTTTAAATTGTACACATTGGAGACATTAAATGTAACTTTAATTGCTGCCCTGTCAAATAATGTATCTCCCGAACAACTCTTTATGAGCTACCCTGTTTCCAGCTTTGTGACGATGCATTTTTTTTTAATTTTTTTTTTTAGCTCAGTAAGTAGAATATATTTCTCAACCCATGAAGGAACACTTAATACTTCCACAAACCACTTCCATTTATCAGAAGAAAAAATCCAAAATACCAAATTTAGAGATTCATGGTTTTCACTGGACTGAGAGGATATGCAGAAAAATATATAATAATAAAGAGTCATACATGTTAGCAGCAGGTGGCCAAACTGCTCCCAACCAGGCAGTAGGGCTGAACGATTTGGTTGAAATAAATCGAATTGCGATTTTCCTCCCAGATATTGGGATTATGATTTGCGTTGTATTTTTTTTATAGCTACATATTGCCCCTTCTACGATCATGTTAATTAAAGTAACAAAAAATAAATGAAAGATCCACTGAAGAAATAGAAGAATAGAAATGGAATACATTTCTGTAAACAATCTGTGATATGTAACATTATTCCAGCATTTATCTTGTAAAAAAAACAGTAAATATAATAAAGAAAAGAGGAATAAAAAATGTTAATTCAAATATTACACCCAAACATTCAACTAAATACTGTATCTCACATTCGATTAATCGCGGTCTACGCGATCAGCCAATGGCATTCTTTCAAATCGCCATTTCGATTTAAACGATTCATCGTTCAGCCCTACCATCTATTTATCACATTGTAAAGTTATTTACTGTGCAATGCATTCCAACTGTATGTATTTGTATTTGTATCCCTCCTCTTAAGTGCATTTGTATTGTATTGTGATTGTATCGTATTGTATTATATTGTACTGTATTAATAGTATTGTATTGTGTTGTGACTGTATTTAAGGTACCTGGCTGCAAAGACACCTTAATTTTCCCTTAATAAAGTCATTATCTATCTATCTATCTATCTATCTATCTATCTATCTGGCAGTCTTCGGGGCCCTTCACCTAGGTGAGTCCAGCTGAAAGCATTCCTTCAATGGGGGGGGGGCAGTAGGGGTAGAGAGAGAATGTATGGAAGAAGATGAGTTGGGGTGCTGAGTTAGAAGGAGGACCCACCACCCACGAAGCTGCCACGCTCTCTGCTCCTCTGAAGGTCCCCTACCTGCTAATTTGCATCGGTAAACAAGCGACCAACAACTTCAAAGTGTCGACACCATCGAGGCCTGACGCGGGAATGGACCTGTGTTTAAGCATGTGTGCAGGTATGTATGTGTGTGTGTGTGTGTGTGTGTGTGTGTGTGTGTGTGTGTGTGTGTGTGTGTGTGTGTGTGTGTGTGTGTGTGTGTGTGTGTGTGTGTGTGTGCCTGCATTTATCAACATGTGTGTGTATTTGGTTATGTGTCGTGGGAATACCTTTCTCCGAATTTGAGAATATTTGATCATTCGCCCTTAACACTGTGGAAACTCTTTCATTTCAATTCATAGTGGGCCGTTGACTCACATGATGACCTGCATGCTACTTCAGATGATTTAAAACCTTCACAATGATAATTTCTTTTGATTACTATGAAGTATAATACTAGAATGGACAGCATCCATATCAGCTTTCAAAACACAAATCAGTAAAACCCCAGTGTGTATATATCTGTATGCTAACAAAAAAATCCATCAATGTGAATGTGTGTATACGTGTTTCTTTAGATGGGCCACCACCCACGGAGACATGTCAGGTAAATATTTGGAGGGTGGAGGGGCGGGGGTGAAGTGTCCAGTGTCCAGAGAGGACACATGCCATCTGAAGCTATCCATCCACTCCACGCAGGCATCTGATATGGACGGAGACACCTGATCCTGCATTAGGCCGCCTCTGAAGCTACGCAATATCACGGCTCAACCCCAAACATCAGCTTGAACCAAAGGGGCCTCCAGCCAAATAACTCTGTATGTGTATGTGAGTAAATATCTTCCCTCTCACGTGCGTATTTCTGCTTGTGTGCGTACGCCGGTGTACGTCATGTTCGCTAGAGAAATCACAGAAACTTGAAAGACACGGAGAGCGGAAAACAAGAGGTTGAGTAATTGTTTTCAGCTCTAGTAATTCATGTGTGGATGAGTATGTATGCAGGCATGTGTGTGAGTGTGTGTATTGGGGGAGTTGTTGTCATATGTCACATGGAGAGACGGGTGATGACAGAGGCTTTTCTACGTGTGTTTCAACAACAAGAGCTGCAGGCTGAGGGCTGAACACGGAAGGGGAAAAGGCAGCTCATATTTGCTAACTCACACTAGGTTTTTAAGATTACCTGCGATGCTTCGCCTCCAAATTGAGTGGCAGGTACGTCACAGCAGAGTTTTTTTTGCAATGTATTAATGTCAGGCCGTCATCACAGGAGTTAAAGCCCTACCTCTCGCTGTGCCAGTGGAGCCGTGCAGGTTATGTCTTGGTACCCATATGCCCACCTCTCCCCCTGCGGTGCCAGGTGCTCTTACACTGGCAAACCACACAGGGGAGCTACTGCTTTTTCCAAGGCCTGTAGCAGAGAGAGAGAGAGAGAGAGAGAGAGAGAGAGAGAGAGAGAGACACACACACACACACACACACACACACACACACACACACACACTCATACTGTCTCTCCAGCCAACATTCTCTTCAGTCGACCTGCAGCACGGATCAGCGCCTCAGGCTTGACGCAAGAAAGGCAGTGATTTCTCTTTGCAGGCAGTAGAAGAATAACCTTAAATAAATAATATGCGAGCGTTGCATCTGTTGTTGCCTGTTTGTTGAATGCTTCCCCCGATTTTATTTATTTGTGAAAGAAATAGATGGTGCATGGTTGTCAAAACATCAACTGATCGCTGATAAATAACTCTGGCTGCTACGGTAATATCAATCAATCTCAATATCGTATTTACAGTAAATCCTATTCATTATGTAAAAGTGGGGGCCATATATCTAGATTTTGCAGTCATTTTGGTCGTATTTTTATTTATGTAGCTGTTTTTTTTTTTTAAATAGAAATTTGATAGCATGTTGCTTTCACAGGCAGGTCAGCCATAAAGATTTGGAAGTTTCAACAGGACTAAAAGGTTTTATTTATTTTCTACAGTAAGTTATTATTATTATCATTATTTTTATTATTTTTATTATTATTATTATTATTATTATTATTATTATTATTATTATTATTATTATTTCCTACATCCTGTCCTCTGCACATTCTATATATCCTGAACTTGCACATCCCTCGACATTTGCACATCCTGCACTAATCCATACAGCCTCTTTTTTCTTAATGTGAAATAGTTGTATGTATGTGTTATTTGTTTCTGTATTTATTGTTTGATTATTTCATGTTAATACGTTCATATATGCACCAATAACCAAGGCAAATAAATCCTTTTCTGATTCTGATTCTAAAGTGTGTAAAAAGTAGGTGGATTCATATGTCGTAGTATTTGGATTTTATGTCATTTTAGTTTATGCGCATACTGTAGCTATTTATTCCAAGTTTGAGATCATGTTGCTTTTATGGGCAGCTCAGCAAAAAGGATTTTACTGTTTCAACAGGCCAAAAAGGTTAAATTAAACAAAATTCTTCAGTTCAACCCTCTTCCCCTTAGTCATATGTAAACACAACTTGGTATCTAGGACAATGATGTCAGATATACGGTAAGAGACACGCAGCAAGCGAGGACACGTTCTAATAAATATCATTACATTCAAGCTGGCTGAAAATATGCCAGCCTGCGAGACGCACTCCACGACTACGGTCAAGATTAATGAGCTGAGAAATCAGACCCAAACACAAGAGCTATTTCTTTCCACATCCAGCTCACTCCGATGTTTAGGAGATTTCTGCACGTCTGTGCTGCTTGGTTCATCTGTCAGAGGGTCCGGCCATATTTTACAGCGCGGGACAGGACGATAGGGGCCTGTGGAATATCTGTATGAAAGTATGGGCGAGGTGGAGCAATATCCGTGTAAATAAAGGTATCTAAAACTGTGGCAGATACAACTTAGGTGATTGAGAGGATCCAAAGTGTACTTTTTATGACGTTTTATTGTGAAGTCTCTCTGGTGAGGAATGAATTTTAGATTATAAAACATATAGATTTCTTGGGGTTATCATCTTTTTGGCTTATTCTTAAAAAAAACAAAAAACAATAACAATATGTCTCGTTTTTCATTCAGATTTTTCTTTAGTGCGAGCAGCAAAAATAAAGGTACTTTTTATTTTCAAATAATTGAAAAATATATATTATTCAGTTGATTTAGTTAGATGTCCTATGACTATACAGTATATCAGGTTTGGGATGTATGTATGTATGTATCTTTTATATATTATTTATACATGTATTACACATGTTTTACACAGTGATACAAGTTTTTTATCACTCCAGTTTACTGTGTTCTCAATCATTATTTTAATAAAATAAATGGCCGGTAAGAATTCTAAAAAATGTGTGATAATTTTATTTGCTTAAGAGCCACAAGTGAAGTCTTTTACATGTTAGAATGCAGCGTTTGTCAATTAAAGTGACCTACAATTGATTTTAAATTATATATTTTTATGAGTATACATAATAAACAACTCTGAAAGCTCTGGAATTAAAACAAATATCTGATTACCTTTTCAAGTTTAATAAAGTCCACACATGTACTGTATAAAAAGCTAAAGTTAAATCTAAAAATAAAATCTGTACTATATCACATCAAGTTTTAAAAAATATGTTTGTTTTCTTATTTTGGGGTGTAAACTGTATATTTTAAATATAGCCAAAAATGTTAGCAACAGTGGTTTCTTCATATTTTATAAATGATACTAATAACAATACAATCAAATAATGTTAAAATTTCCGACAAAGAAAAAAATAAATGACACTGCTAACAGAAACGCTTATCGATTAGATTAGTAAATTCTTTGGCTGCTTCGGTACAATAGTCGAGGGAACTGTTTGATTATCCAAGGGCGGGCGTGATCTCTGGAGCCTTTGTTTTTCCTACAGCTCTCAAACGTTCCTCGCCACCTCCAGAGCTGGCTAATGGATGCAGATGGAGGAAGTGTTTGACATTATGGACACAGCAGTGCTTGTTTTAGAGGGGCTGGTCATATGGTCTGCCCTAGCAGGCCACACAGTATCCCTTAATGTGACCCAGACCCCCCCGGCCAACTCCAGGGGGTTTCAGGAACTGTCCGCTCTGGGGGAACTGAGTGTCAGTTTAGCCCCCCCAGTGAACCCAAGTCAACATGCCTTAATCCCCCCATCACCTAAAGTTACACTTTTGGTCTGCAATTAGCCAGCCAGCCAAATCTCCCCCCACGCCCTTCTGAGCTCGCTCTTTTTCTGAGCCCCTGACATAGAGCTCCGAGCTGGGAGCTGCGGCCAGCGCGCAGAGCCCTGTGCTGGGACCCAGAGGTGCTGCCTGCGCCGCCGGTTTCCATGGCACAGTGCCGGCCCCGGCCACATGGTCCCTCATCTTTCACTGTCACCGTGCTGGAGAGGAAGAGATCAAAACAAACATGTGGTGGCAGGGAGAGCCTGAAATGATGAATCGCTGTAATCAGTACCAGACAGCGCAGCGCTCGCTATGATTGGTGGAGGCTGCTTTTGACAGATTCTCTGAGTGACTGAGTGACAAGATGCACAGAGCGAGATCTGTGACCTGAAGCACAGCCTACGACCTGATACATACGGCCGATCCCAAGCAAAAACCACCACAGAGCAAAGTCATTATACGCTGTGTAAACATTTTCTAAGGTGGGGGAAATGTTTCCAACATGGAAGCCAGGTGTTTGGTGGGCGCCGTGTCCATTATCAACTGGCCCGGAGTCATGCCAACAGGAATGATGGGGGTGTAATTTCCAATCCTTGGTATCAGCTCCATTCTGCACATTGTTTACCTCCTGTGTGACTTCCTGCTTCTTCATCTTGGAAGAGGAGCACAGGAAGGCCCGATAGTCCCCCTCAACCCAAATCTCCTGTACGCCCAAACAAAGAGGCCACATTGTAGCTAATTTTCCTGTCTCCTCCGCTGCACGTTTCCAGCCGGGGGTGTGGCATTGGCATTCCTCGAGGTCAAATCTCTGCACGCCTCTGATGCCCTAATTTCACTGTTTAGGGTTGGTGTGGGGGGTTTCTTTAATGGACATGTTATCCACTTCCTGCTGCTGGTAAAATGACGATCCTGATCGTGCTGTCACAGAACATACTGCCACGTTAAAACCCCACTAAACACCTTCAGCGTTTCAAATTGGAGTCGAACTGGTGGACTCATCATCTTACCGCCCCCTGAGGTTGGAGCCTTTCTTCAGAAAGAGCCGAAGGGACGAGGCTAGCGGGAGAGCAAAAAAAAAAAATGAGCAGCAGGAGGAAGATTGGAAGGAACAGGATCAACGCCTGAAAGGTGCTTTTACTGAGCAGAGTGACTTGAAAGGAAATATTCACTCAGCTGAGTTTTTTGGTAGAAAAGAAGCAGACTCTGGCCACCCCGCTGGCTTGCACATTACCTCCGCTAACACGGTTATTAATTTCAGCTAGGGAGGGGAAAGTAGTTAATGGGATATGCACACATGCACTTAAACACACATGCACAGTGGGCCTGTCTGTAATGGCCTTTGACTAGAGGGGTCTGTGGTTCAAGTTGACGAAAGCAGAGACCGGTGGAGAGTGAACGAGCCGGGGGTGGCTGAGAAGGGACAGATGGAGCGAACGCCGCGGGGACGAAAGGGATGGAAGAAGTTGGAGGGGGGGTTGAGGGGCATGAGGTGGTGGGGAGGGGGTCTCTGCCTTAAGCCCCCTTCTGCCAGAAACAACAAGCAGGCCTTCTCATATTCAAATAAATACCGAGCCAGTGGGGAGCATAGAGGGGCGGCAGATAAGGAGGAGGCAAAGAGGCGAGAGCCAGACGGCAGGATGGCTTCCCTGCTACACTGAAGCCTCTTTAGGATCACGGGACGGGCCGAGAAGAGCAAAGCAGGCAGTGACAGATTTATAATGAGCGTAGACTCTGCCCTTGTATTTAATACCGGGCTTAAGATGTATTAGAGAGACAAAGGCCGCGGATCCTGCTTCGGGGAGAAGAAAAGGCCTTAATTAATTTGGGGAGATCACGGAGGCCCCGAGCCCACATCATCGGTTCTTTGTGGCAGGAATGCCAGCTATTTCCCCGGCGCTCCAATAGGGCTGCGGGGAGAGGCGAGGTGATGACGACTGGGGCCGCCGCCGCAACAGATAGGCAAGGGATACTTTTCAAAAGCTAAAAGCTTCCCAGTTTTAAAACAAAGACGAAAGGGGAAAGGGAAGAAGTGATTTTGAAAAGGGATCTGACTCCAAGCACCCCCCCTCCCCCTCTCCACCCTTCCTATGTCCTACACAGACATTCCAAACTGTTTTGCACTCAGTTTCTCCATGAGAATTCAACTTGATTAATACTGATAACAACTCAGAAAGAAATATTCAGAATAACAGTATACCACACACGGCCATGTTCCTGTCCTGATGAACAAGAAATACACTTTTAGGCAGTGGTGGAATGTAACTAATACTGTACATTTACTCAAGTACTGTACTTAAGTACAAATCTGAGGTACTTGTACTTTTCATGCCACTTTCTACTTCTACTCCGCTATATCTCAGAGAGAAATATTGTACTTTTTACTCCACTACATTCATCTGACAGCTTTAGTTACTTTATAAATTAAGAATTCTGCCCACAAAACACATATAATTTATAAAATACAATGTTTTATTTTAAATTAAACTACCCAATATATAGGCCTACGAGTACAGCTAAATGATTAGCTGATTGAATAAAGATCTGTTTTGATCGCTTCCACTTTCTAAAAAGTACTTTTACTTTTAATACTTTAAGTACATTTTCCTGATGATACTAAATAATTTTACTTAAGTAACATTTTCAATGCAGGACTTTTACTGTAACAGAGTATTTTCACAGTGTGGGATTAGTACTTTTACTTAAGTAAAGGATCTGAATACTTCTTCCACCACTGCTTTTGGGCATAATGCTACGATAGGTAAGCCTGTATCTACAGTAATCTCCTGGCTGGATGATAACTTACAGTGTTTGGCTCAGGTGTGGTGGGTCTTGCAGCAGAGTGCCGAGGGCGGCCGGCCGGCGTTGAGCTGTTGAAGGGCGCAGTTGGCAGCTGTCAGGCCTATATTCTTTAACTCCGAGAAGAAATGTGGAGAGGGAACCGTCCTTCCCAAGATAAACAAATAGCGGTGGCACACATCTTCCCAGACAACTGCAAAGAGGGAGGGAGAGAGTGAAAAGTGTGCTTTTCTTTGTTTCTTTTTAGTTCTGCGTGGCGGCTTGGACAAATAGTTGTTGTGCACATCCGTTTAGTTGCTGGTGCAGGATAAAAAAAGTGAACGGTCAAAGTCGGAAAAGTCCGCACAACAGCTTAATGCTCCGGAAAAAAACTTAAATGCAAAAAAACAAACAAAACAAATGCAAATAAGGCACACAACATTTGGGCCCACAATTTGGCCTCCCTCAGGTAGACAACTAGACCAGGTAGAGGAGTGGTCAAACCTCAGAATCCAGAACGACAAAGACAAAAAAAAAACATATATTTTTGACATTGTGTCTATGTATAAACCAAGTGAAAGAAACAAGAAGTCATATCAGGAGCAACATGTTCAGAAATGTATTATAATGGTATTTAAAAACATGATTATATGGTGTAATAATGTTCTTTCTGAAACACGTCCACGCTTCCTCTGAGATTTAAATGAATAATATAAAAAAGGTGAAGTCTACAGGCCTGTTTTCCCGTGTTTTGACCGTGTGTGTGGGAATATATGCTGGAATTTGCCTGGGACAGACACGAGGGAATCGTGATTTTCACCTTTGGTCAGCCATTGTGTTCATTTCCATTGTGTTTTTATGCACATGTCCTTTTTATGATGACCCCCAAAATACAAAGAGAGCAGGGCTGAACAGGAAAACCACATTTATATGCCAACAAGGAAATGTGTTTGGGCTCCTTTTTTTCTTCAGAAATAGAGAAATTCCCTGTAATATCTACGAGAAGGTAAAATGTCCAGACTAACACAGGAGTCAAATAAATATCCTAATTAGAAAACAATATATATATATATATATATATATATATATATATATATATATCGATTATACCGCCACAGCTCCCCTACAGGCCCAACCTCTTTAAAAAATAATATGCAAACAAACATTTTAAAGGGATTTGGGTATTTATTTAAAGAAAAGGATTAGGGCCACATGTAAAAAATATATCTGAGTTCTAAGTTTAAAGTCAGAAATTCTATGAAAAACAAGTCATAATTCTGAGTTGAGAAATCAGAATCAGAAAAGGGTTTATTGCCAAGTAAGTAGCACTTAGAAGCAATTTGCATAGGTGGTTGGTGCATACATAAACAAACAAACATATTGAACATTAATTTCAAATAAACAATAAATACAGAAACAAATATACATACTGTATATATATATATATATACAGTATATATATATATATATAAATAGCAGAATTCTGAGCTGAGAAAAAAAGTCATAATTCTGACCGTTTTTCTCAGAATTTTGAGGTTTTTTTTCTTAGAACTCAAATACATTTTTCTCGCATTGGCACATCATCCTCTTCCGTACTTAATGTGTGATTGCTATAACATGCCTTAGGGAGTTTGTAGCTTTGTGAGGTATATTATTACTGTATCTATTGATCTAGGATTGCTGTACTATGTCGCCTTTACGCATGACTGACGGCCACTGAAGGACGATGTGGCTCTGCAAACATCAGTCACCCAACGTGAACACAAACTCCCATCAGTACGACCTACCCCGCTGCAAACGCGCACGCGCGTGCACGGATAAACTCAGTTTGCACCGCATTCATCTCTTCTCTGTATCCGCGTGCATATGTGCACATAATAACTAACTTATACACCATTAGAGCGATATTTTTTATTTGTTTATTCATGATAGCAAACCATGCACCGCCACGGGGAGAAAAAAAAAAGGTTTCAAAATATCCAAGCTATAACCACTCAACGACAGATGCTAGAAACGAAATATACAAATAAGGAAAAACAAATACTGATAGACATCGGACAAATATTCATCACTGTGGTCAAATGTTTGGACGTTCTTACTGAAAAACTCCAATTAGTGTTCGCGCTGATGTGGATGTAAAATGTCGGGAAAGGACGTGGAGCTTTTTTTTTCTTTTTTTAACCATTGGAGGAGTGAATGAAGGCATTGACACAGAATCAGACCACTGCTGGGCTTTAAGGCAGCAGGCTGCTGCACCTGCACAAGAAGAGACGAAGGAAAAAACACACTTTTCGCATCCAAAAAGGTTTATAATACTTCAAATATAGAGATGGAACCTATAGTGATATAACAGCTACTAGCGCGAGTTATTTAAACACTACAAGCCTATTAATCACAATCAGAATACTTTATTGATCCCCTCAGGGGAATTGGCAAGTTGAAGTTGCCCACAGTCAGATTTAAGGTAAAAATAATTGTATAAAGTAACATGGGGCTAAAGTGCAAGAAATTTAAATTTAAAAATGTAAATTAAAGTAGATTAGGTTAAAAAGATGATGTTGTTACTCAGAAGGGATATTATAGAAATAGTAGGAGTATTTGTGTACTGATTCTGTTGATACTTAAATACATGTATAATGTAAATGGAACTAAATAGCCCACATATATTTTCTGTGAACCAAAATGCCAATGTAACTCAATTTATCATTGTGGTTTATTCATGAGGTGTAAATCCAATACCAATGGATCACTTATCTAAGGCCAGTTCTTTTTCAACTTCAATGTTCTTCTATTTTTTTATCAGAATCAGAAAAGGCTTTTTTGCCACAATAAGTTGCCTTGGTGAATGGTGCATATAGGCTACATAAACAAACAAACATATTAAGCATTATTATTATTATATTATATTATATGAAATAAATACAGAAACCGATATTTACATAGCCTATAAAATGACTGTTATGCATCAGAAAAAAGGCTGAATGGGTTGAGTGCAGAATGTGCAAATATTATATATTATGTGCAATGGGCAGAGTCCAGGAAGAAGGATGAAGGTTAATGCATGTATATGTTGGCTATTTTTTGCCTCACAGTGACCACCGGTCGGAGGCCCTGGAGATAGCGGAGGCACCTTTCTGAATACTTCCTCCCGCATACCTGCGGCTCTGCGTGCGTTTCCTAAAGCCCCGCAGAGAGAGAGAGAGAGAGAGAGAGAGAGAGAGAGAGAGAGAGAGAGAGAGAGAGAGAGAGAGAGAGAGAGAGTGGGGGGGGGGACACCCCGGGTCCTCTGCTGTCAGCGGTCAACTGCTCACTTCCTCTCCCTGTTCTTCGGGGATTTACGCTCATATTTAGATAGGATAGGGTGTTATATACGTACAGTGCGCCGCCTCGCTCCCTGTACTTGACTTCAGTCACGCAACGTGAATGTGAAAATCATTGTTTTTTATGACTAGTGGAATAACTCCGTGATTTATGATCTGTTAAATGATGGAAGCATGTAATTAATAATTTCATCAGCCGTGGTTGTGGCACAGATAGGCTCATTAAAACAAATACGTCCGCAACACAAGCGGAACAACTTCAAAGGAGATGTGATGCTGTTTTATTGTTGTGCGTCTGAGCAGACAGACAGAGAGAGAAGAAGAGGAGGAGGAGGAGGAGGAGGAGGAGGAGGAGAGCGCGCGCCCACAGGTCCCTTGCAGATATACCGATGACCTAATCACATCTCTGTTTATTAATAACAGAAAGATCCTTGACGTTTACGAGATCTGTGCCATTTAATTAGGCTTTTTTTTGATTCGGTGATTTGTCATGTTACCATAACAGGACACACAGGACCACACAGCAGCGGCCTGTCCTGCACCAGCCTCCGCTTCCTATGTAAGACATAAGACATGTAAGAGACAACGGGAAGAAACCCAACAGTGTGCGCTGCTCTGCGCGTCACTGGATGGATTGTCAAAATGTGTCAAACGCTTGTTTCTTACACACAACTGCAATCAGACCGATGCTTTTTTGTTATATATATATATATATATATATATATATATATATTTCTTTTTTTTTTTTTTTTTTTTTTTTTTTTTTCCTTTTATCACACACGTGTTTATGCGCTCAAGTGCGTAAAAGGAGCGGCAAATGACGCCGAGGGCGCACAGGTTCGCCTTCTGTTGGCCCCCGACCCGTCATCCTCGCACAGTGGCCTGTCAGTTACCTTCATATACTGTCTCACTGTGACACGGACACAAGAGCAATAGTCCAGGGATATAATAATAACGCAGAGAATATATCATGTCCCTGTGTGAAATACAAGTGGAAACACTTCCAACAGTTTAGGTCCTTAAAAATGATTCAAACCTGTATATTTCAGGGTGTACTTTCAGTTTCAATGTTCCAATTTATGTATGAATGTGGAAATCATACCTGCAGCAAACTGTGGGTTTTGAATCCGGGACACAAGGACGGTGGATGTATTTTTGCGGATGCACTAATTAACAGGACACAGCGAAATAACATGACTGATATTACTCCCCATCAGCACGGCCACCGGGCCTATAGGCACGTCAAATAGGCTACATGTGCACTACAAAGCGTTGCCATTTTTTAATAAGATGTTCGTCTGGGCAGGCATAGCAAAATGTTGGCAACTTTAAAAAGATGTCGACGGTTCAGCAGCAACCAAAGCTGTCTCCCTCTATATGGACTATAATATGAATAAGGCTTATCATTTTCAAATAATTTATTCATTAGCTATTTAACAAATTCATTTCAATACTTTGTTAAAGTAATTAAGAGTATCTACAGTGTAAAACGTATTTTTTTTTTAAATATAAAAACAAACAAACATACAGTGGTCTGATTTTATATTGACCAAAGAGCAGCAGCTACAGTTTGTTGACGCTGTTGTGCATCCATCGGTCGGTGGACAGAGAGACGGGCCTGCTTATCTTCTAATCGGTGAGAGAGCTGCTGCTCATATTGGCTACTTTGCTCACTTTGTCTAGTTGTTGTCAGGTCTGGGCGGTAAAAACTTTTCAGGATGCAGCCTGGCTGAACTCCTACACAGCAAAGAGATTTCACATATGCGATCAAAACATAGCCTAAATAACAAAACTCTATTTTACCTGTTAAAGCTGCTTGGATGCTGTAACGAAAAATCACTAGAATACTTCTGAAGTTATTTACTAAGCTACAGTATATGCGGCATGAAATAGTCCCAGCTACTTTTTTACACTTACAAACTTTTACCTCACGTCTGAAGGCAACTCCATTCTCATTCCTATAAAGCCTAAAATGTATAGGCCTATTTTACACAGCGGATCAATACGTATTATGTTTCATTTATTATGAGCTTTCCATTTGAATTGTGCTCTGGCACTTCCTCTACCTCCACAGCAATGTTGTTGAGATAATATAATGGGGGGTGGGGGAAACGAAGCTCAATGTTAAACACGTTTATGAGTTCCGTTTAATATTGCACCTAAAAGTGTGTCCGTGTGTTCAGAAGTGCAGAGTTGAATGCCTCCGCTGTGCTCTGGCCGCTGCTGAGGCCTGCGAGCGAATTCCAACACAGCTTCTTCCCATTTTGATCTGCTCCTGTATTTTGTCTGTTATCACCTGAGTATTTACAAAGGAGGCTTCCGACTTGGCAATGATGAAGTGAGTCGGTATCGATGACATCATATCTGATAAAAAAAAAAAAAAAAAAAGAAAAAAAAGGGCGGCCTACACTGCAGGGCGACGGTTTACTCTAGCTTGCACTGCGCCATGCGTGATTTCTTTTCATTACAGAGGCCACATTGGAGTTTCCACACTTGATAAATACACTGAGTGCTAAGTTAAGTTACAAAGCCACATCTATCCATCCATCTATCTATCTATCTATCTATCTATCCATCCATCTATCTATCTATCTATCTATCTATCTATCTATCTATCTATCTATCTATCTAGTTATCTATCTATCTAGTTATCTATCTATCTATCTATCTATACTGTGTATCTATATAGATAGGCCTATATATATATATATATATATATATATATATATATATATATATATATATATATATATATATATATATATATATATATATATAGGCCTATATATAATTTATCTATCTATCTATCTATCTATCTATCTATCTATCTATCTATCTATCTATCTATACTGTGTATCTATATAGATAGGCCTATATATATATATAGGCCTATATATAATTTATCTATCTATCTATCTATCTATCTATCTATCTATCTATCTATCTATCTATCTATAATTTATCTACCTATCTATCTATCTATCTATCTATCTAAATATTTACCCTAAACATCATATTGCCGTAGTTTATTTATGCTCCCTGCCTCCCATGGAGGAACATCCAAAACAAATAAAGGGTTAATCCTCTGACTGCTTTATCCCATTAGAAGCCTTCACGCTTCATTCAGTGTAAATTAGACTATCCGATCTCTGTCGCAGCAGCTCCACCAAAACACAGCTTTGGTTTGCTGCACATTAAAGTTGAACCTCGATAAGCTGCGATCCAACAAGGCGATAGTGGAGGCGCAAGGCGGAGAGGTCAAGTCCAGCTCCGGCCTCAAGTGCCACGTGTGTTTATTCTCTGTTTACTGACTGCACGGGAAGGCGCTTTGTTCGGTCAGATCTATGCGTTTTCAAGGTATATCAGAGGCAATTCTCAGATAAAACCGTGTAAAAGTGCGCAATACATTATTATGCTTTTGGAAGAACAAAAATAAATCAATAAGCACAATACATAAGCATACAGGTAGATGATATGGTGTAAATGAGAAAAAACAACTCCTAGTATGAACAGTGTCACCCGAGTTTAAATAGCTGCCACTTCTCACTTCATTCAATTTCTTTTTTGTTTTTTGCTTTAATTAAAAGCAATTATCTTGTTTCTGTGTTAGGCTACTTGACTCAAAAATCACCCAAAACATCTGAAACTGACTTAAACGATGCAAATGAACTTCTATTATTTTATTTTTTTCCCAACCATGTTTAAAGGAAAACTACATTTTCAGAGTGAACTCTGGCACCGCAGCCCCCATGGTGTTCCAGGCAAACTCGGGGCAGGAGCAGCTTTATCTGGGCTTGGACAGCTGAACTATGCAAAGGCATACATAGGCCCGTAATTTACTGGAAAAGTGGCGAACTTTGAAGCCGGACATTGCAATGACGTTGGAGTTGAATTCAAATGACTGACACGGTCTTATTGAAATAAAACATCCAGTGCAGCGTGCAGACACTTTTTTTTTCCTATAGTGGTGTATGGGAGGCGTGGATCTCGCTCACTTTTGACATTCTCGGAGCAGTAGTCGCTTCTCCTCAAGGCAGGACTCAGATGACACCACCCCGCCACCGACCGTAGGAGAAACGAGGGAAGCTCTCTCCCTATTCTCCGCGGATGAACTATGTTTTGACACAAGGACGTGTTTAGGGGTTCATCAACTGAATCTGAGCACCGGGGAGCTTTTTTCGCGTCTTCACAACAGCCGTGGGAATACTTTAAGAGACCAGTCTACCCCTAGACTCTCGCACCCACGGAGCGCCGGTGGCGGAATGTGAAAAACCCCATTTTGGCGCATGTTCCTCTCCATTGTGCGCAGCCTTCTCCTGCTTTCTGCGCGGTTGGAAAGCGGAGGAGGGACGGCTTTTCGCGACTCGATCCCCTGCTTATGGACGACGGCGGTCCCCTCTCTCCAAAGGCAAATGCTTTCAGTATTGCCTCTCTGATTTCGGCTGCAGAGCAAGCAGGAAACGCAGCGTTTGACAAACAGAGCACCGGCCTGGACAAGCCAGACCCGCACAACCACAGCTCCTTTAAAATGCACTACAGCACTGTCACCCGGGAAATGGAAGGTAAATCACTTTGTTGGCCATAGAGCTGCTGTAGCATGTATACACTTCTCTGAAATTACACCCGTAATGCATCTGCTCGGTTAATCGACATTTTCAAAACGCACAGTTTAAAGCAAACCACACGGGTGCGTTGTTTGAATACTTGAATGATTGTAAAATATATATATATATATATATAAATTCTGAAACAGTTGGCCCACTATGGAAAATAATGCAAATTCAGTCGGAAGAGAAGTCTGCATACAAAGCAACCAGAGTGGGTCTCCTATTCCAAAACCCCAAAGCGTTGTCCAAAAAGTCAACTTTAATTCGTGGACAGGATCACATACATTAAAAACGAAGCCAAGAGGAAGGTTTACGGGCACCCTGTGCGTAATGGTAAAAACAGACCATAATATCCAGGTCGGACAGGGGAGGTGTATATCCATTCCATAGATCTATTTGTCCCACAAAGAGAAAGCAACAGTCACCTGCTGCCTGTTTGTTTGTTTGTTTGTTCATGCAAATCAATGTGTGTTTACCTTGTAAACCGTTTACACTCCACTCTGCCGGCCAGATCCTCTATTGTTTGCTAACGGGGGTGATGTGGGCGATACCCTTATCCAAAAGTTAAATGGGTGCCGGAAAGCCCATTAAAAGGGGGCGCACTTCTCTGTCAATCAGTCCCGTCCCAAGGCGAGGAAAAGGCACATTACCTGCAGTTCCTTATCTAAATAGAAATAAGAACCGGTTTTATCGCAAAGGGGAGGCCCTCTGCGTCAGATAAGAGACGAGACTGGGTTGCAGTGTAACACACTGCAGCAGCGCACAACAGAGGCCGCTCGATCGGAGCGCAATCGATCCAAAGCAAAAACTCATTCACACGCACTCCAAGCTCGGGTGTTTTTTTTGGGGGTTTTTTTGCGAATAGTTCAGAGATTCTACGCGAAGCACGGCAGTTTTTTGGAAACATTTGGTCACTATTCGGACGGTGGTTTTAGATCAGGCAGACTGTAGCATGCTGCCAGTGGATGCAACCTCAGGGATTATTGAGCAGCCCAGACGGAAACTTTAAAACCGAAAGGGGTGCATTTGTGCGTGACATCTGGAGATCACTGAATCGCGCTTCTGTATTTTTGTACCATCTGTGTTATAACCGACTTGAAGTGCAGGCCTTATTTAGTAAATCCAGTTTTTTTGGGATGATTTCAGCCATATCCAGTCCGTGGCTGACGCAGCTGTCCCATTTTTGCGATGTTGCAGCCTTTACGACGAGCAGCCTGAGCAGCCTCAACACGCCGGGGGGCTACCACCTCTCTCCGTCCCCCGGGGACCCCTACAGCCAACATGAGTCCCACTTCGAGCCCTGCCCGGCCGCACAGCACAACTACAACTACCCGGGCTCTAACCCGGGCCAGGCCCCGCCGAGTGACAGCGGGACTCCCAACTGCTCCTCGTCGTCCGCCAACTCCACGCCGAACGGCAAAACCATAGTGAAGAAGAACCCCAAAGTGGCCAACATTAACGTCCAGCTGGAGATGAAAGCTTTATGGGACGAATTTAATCAGCTGGGCACGGAGATGATCGTTACCAAGGCTGGCAGGTGAGCACAAATGATACAAAGTTATAATTCTCCTTCTTATGCAATGACAGAGTATGCTTTATAGATGCTTTATAGAAAATATTACTCGATATCCTGCCTAAAGTATGAACCATAGCATCAAAAGACGTTTTGTTTATAAAATGTGAACATTTTTGAGCATCAATGCTGATGACGCAAACAAGATATGCAGGATATATATATTTCGATGTAGTCGTTTTATTTTATATATATATATATAACTTTTTCGTCCCAAAGCCAAATGGATACTAAATGTTGAAATGTTACCAGCCAGCTAAATGTTGAAATGTTACCAGCCACTTAATGTTACCAGCCACTTAATAGATTACCATTGTTCTTGGGCTGACAAGTGAAGCAAATCTACCAGCCACTTGCATATATTTTACCAGCATCTGGCTGGTAAATGGTGCTCATTTTGAACCCTGTTTGCAAATAGTCATAGTGCACACCAGATGAGGATAAAAGAGTTTTATGAAACAATAAAGTAGACCTACTTTTTTGTCTTCTGGAGATTTTTCCCCCTATTCGCTATTCAACTTGTTTTTCTAACTTCAAATGACTTTTGGGGTCCAGCCTGGTAAAACTGTATTACATTGTAACAGTTAACAAAATCATCACCTTGATTTTTGCACATAAAGCTCTAAAATGCGTTCTGAATTAAACTGAATTAAACGGACCAAAATATATTTAATTTAAAGCTGTGCAGGGGAGAATTCATGCCTGCTGCTGGAGATGTTTTGTGTGTCTTGTACATCTGGTTGTGTGTGTGTGTGTGTGTGTGTGTGTGTGTGTGTGTGTGTGTGTGTGTGTGTGTGTGTGTGTGTGTGTGTGTGTGTGTGTGTGTGTGCCCGTCAGCTGTAAACACCATGTTGATGTGACCTTGCTGCGTTTTATAGAACCAATAAGGATAACCGAGGCTCTCGGCTGCTTTCCTTCGCCGTCTGCCTGTTTTACGCACCGCTGTTAAAGGCTACGGAACATTACGGCCTGTAAGAGTCTTTGTGTGAGCGGAGATCAAGCCGATTACAGTGCTGCGCTCTTGTTTTTATTCGGGCCTCGACACGTGTTTCCTACTTTTTACTTTTTCTTATTCCCGCATTACAGGCGTGTCTGTCTGCTTCTTTCACTTTCCTCTTCAGTCACACAAAATATATTTTTGGATACATGTATATTGCATGAGCACAACAATCTGGTTTTGATTTGGTTATTGATTGATTATTAAAAAACAGAATATGGCCATTTAAAGAATCTGATTGTTCGATTTTGCCTTTCTAATTCCCTATTTTTAGGAAAAAATTAGAGGGGCTATTTATTATTTGAAAATGTATCATTTATCCTGTCGACTGCTTGAATCTGTAGGGAGGACAACATTCTTACCAGCGTTGACCTCTGACCCTTGTTGAGAGCCAATAAAATGGTACACTAATATTCAGCAGGCCTACTATTATTTTTCAACCAATAAATATGGCGCGTAAAGCGTCTCCAAATGCCGTCCCGAGTTGTTCCGGTATTATAGGCTAACTTAAAGAGACACGACATAATTGATTTAATCCTGAAAGTGAGGGTTGAGTTCCCCCGCTCCGCTGTCTGGCAGGAGAAAGGAGATCTGCAGCAGAGCACTTTAGAAGCTCCTTCAGCCTCACCTAGCCACAACACTGACGTTAATTGAGCGTTGATTTTTAGGAGCCCTTTCACTGACTCGGCGGATTACTCAACTTCCAACCTAAATTCACGGGGGATATGGATCTGCCCTGCATGGATAGCCTATGGCGGAGTAGGAAAAGAAATGGTTGTGGGCACGGGCGCTGACCGAGCCGCTGCATCTATAAAAACCAAAATATCCAGCAAAACTTCCAAAAGTGATTCAATCCAAATTTCTGGGGACGACTAAAGCAGAGAAGTGATTGTTAATAAGAGGTCACTAATATATTATCAGCACGCAAAAAGCACTGCCTCGAAATGTTCCCCATAATTATTTTCTTCATACAAATACAATTCTGGATGTTCCCCTCGATCCGGATGATTAAAAGTTTAAATTTAAAACTGAACTCGATTAGTGCCACATCTCGCCTATACCCAAATAACACCCATCTGCGCGCGTGTCAGTATTTCCACTGTGTGTGTGTGTGTGTGTGTGTGTGTGTGGGGGGACTCCGTGTGTCTGGAAGTCATCAAAACAGAAAAGTTGAAGCTCTTGCCAGAAGCTACAAAAGTGGAGCTAAAAAAAGGCAACAAACCCAAATCTCCATTCAGATATTGAGATGAAGGAGAGATTTATCTGGTTACGCACGGACTGAATAGCGTCACGTCCAATAGCTCGAAGCTTCTGTCTCCTTAATGTTGCCTCCATCTCGGGCCAAAAGAAGCTCTGTAGGCCTGGAGCTGCATGTCTCTCTGCAAACATTCTGGCTTTAAAAAAAAAATACTTTGGCAAATTATTTTGTTGGCCTGACGACTTACACAAGGGCCTAACTCAAACAGCTGAACACCACCGTGCGCACACACATGATCCAGTTTTAAAAAAGTATACTTAAAAACTATTTGTGCTCCCATGAAAGCAGTAATAACAACCATTTTAAAGCCTAGATGTAACACTCGCCTACTGTGTTTTTGTTCTTAACCAGGAGAATGTTTCCAACTTTCCAAGTGAAAATATTTGGGATGGATCCCATGGCAGACTACATGCTCCTGATGGACTTCTTGCCTGTAGACGACAAACGCTACAGGTAACTTTTTTTTTGATGTCTTTAGACAACTGCAACACACATCTGTCGCTACAGGACTGTACTAGCCCGGAGACTTATTTTTACTGAGCTGCACAACAGTGTTGAAATCAAAGCAAAAGAAACTAAGGTAGCCTATCAATAGATGCAATACATACATATATGCACGGATTCATGAATACATGTTAGTATAGGCTACATATTTAGACTAGAACGTGTATAAATAATTGCACCGATGTATGGCCGAGATATGTCATATTTTCCCTTTTTCGCGAGGTATACTGTAATTATTCTTATAAAGCATTAGTTTGTGTGAATGGACTTTTGTTTGCGCAAATGATGTCGGACAATCGCAACCTTGTGTCTAATGGACTTCTCTCTCTCTCTCTCTCTCTCTCTCTCTCTCTCTCTCTCTCTCTCTCTCTCTCTCTCTCTCTCTCTCTCGGTCTTGCAGGTATGCTTTCCACAGCTCATCGTGGCTGGTTGCCGGTAAAGCTGACCCCGCCACACCGGGCAGGGTCCACTACCACCCGGACTCTCCGGCCAAAGGCGCTCAGTGGATGAAGCAGATCGTCTCCTTCGATAAACTCAAACTCACCAACAACCTGTTGGATGACAACGGCCATGTGAGTATAGGCCGACACGACCGGAAACAAAGGCATGCGCGACACAAACTAGTTGGATTTAATTTTAATTTAATCCAACTAATTTTACTAAATTAGAAGTGTTATGAAGCGACAGAGGACAGGAATCGGCTTAACCCTTGTGTTGTCTTCCAGTCGACCATGCGTTTTTTGTTTTTCTGGGACCAAATTTAAAATTATCATTTTTTTTTTTTTTTTTTGCTTTTCCCCTAACGTTTCTGTTGCCTTTTTTTTGGCATTTTCTGAAGATTTTTCTCCGAAATTTTTTGTCACTTCTTTTTTAACGTTCTTTTATCTTTTTCTTCAAATGTCACATTCAATGAGAGTAGTGAACAGATCATTTATTTTACTTGTGCATGGTTTGTAAGGAACCATCCACGTCATTATTTTTTGGTAATTTGATTGGAAGATAACCCAAATGTTCTCATATAGAAACTTTTTGAAAACGGGTCAAATTTGACCCGAAGACAACCGGATGGTTACATAATTTAGTAAAAATATACAGCTAGGGGTCAGGAATACTATAAAGTGCATTAACTTATTTAGACGCAATAAGTCCCAACAGAAAGCTTGTTACCGTTCAGGAGAAGCTGATTGGTTAGGCCTACACGTGGTTTAACATTAACAAACCTTATGTTGACTCAGAGTTTAGATGTTTACAAAAGTCTACTTTCAATCTATAAAAATGGCAGTGTACATCAGGCTTTACTCCAAAAAATGACGGCAATGGAGTGGAATATTTCACCTCTGGAAATGGTCTCAGCCCTTCCCGCTTGATGTTCCACTCTGTCGGAGTGTTTCTGTGTCAGTGCGTCGGTTGTGTAATCAGAAAGAAAAAACTGGAGAGTTTCGAGTTCTGTGGCTATGTATTTGAGCAAATATTGAAAAAAAAGAAGGGCTGAGACGTATTAGGACTGCTGGTGCCGGATGGAAAGGGGGGACATATCCAGACGGTTTCGTGATCGTCAGGATCGTGACGCGCTGACAAAATATCCAGTCAGGTGGATTTTATGTATATTTAGATAAATATCACAGTTGCACACGGCTCGAATCACACGGCACATTAAACACGAGCGCCAGGTTATTTCTGCACTAAACTGCATATCTACAAATACGTAGGCCTACCTTAGAGATTGTTGACATGGTTTTAATATTTACTAGGCCGCCGCCTAAATACGATATTTTATTATATGTCACCAAACTAGGCTATCTCGTTTGGTCTATAAGATCCATTATTTTATTTGATCCGACCATTATTTCACGAGCTCGGTCTCAGTGCACCCGACTCCTGGAACAAATTACAGCACTTTCTCCAAACCAACTCAATTGTGCATCTTGGACAATTTAGAACCTGCAAACTTCTACTTTTAACAGCTTTACATGCTTGAATTTTCTTCTGCATTCCCTATTATACCAATTTATTTATCAAATCTGTTTTTTGTTCCAATTCTGAATGTTTTATTGTCTTTCTATATGTCTTATGATCGCACTTTCTGTGTTGTTCTGTATTTGTGTTTTTAATCTGACTCGATGACATTATAAATGAGGGTCGCCCCTCAATGATATCTTTCTGATTCTGATTTCTGATTCTGAATGATATCTCGTGGATAGATGAAGGCTGAATGGATTTAGGACTATTTGTTCATTCGCTCAATGTTATTCATATTCAGGCCTATTATAGCCCAATAATAAAACTATAGGCGATCGAAAATAGTCGGACTTGTGGAGTTAAAAGCCTCCGATCCTTCTGTGCAGTATTGCATTCTAACTTGATATGATATCCTCTGGTTTTTACAGATCATTCTGAACTCCATGCACCGCTACCAGCCCAGGTTCCACGTGGTTTACGTGGACCCCCGCAAAGACAGCGAGAAATATGCCGAGGAGAATTATAAAACCTTTGTTTTTGAGGAAACGCGCTTCACAGCGGTCACGGCCTACCAGAACCACCGGGTAAGAAGCCTTTGATGGACCTTTATGACCTGTATGTGTGTGCTGTTCAGAAACTAACCGCAGGATGGGACCTGATTCTAAAGCCATATAGGCTGGAACACATAAATGTGTTAAAGCATACCGTTATAGGCTACCACGAGGACATATTACCACAGGGTAGGCCTACAAAAAGGCCACGTTAAATTCAAATATTATTCCATAAATGAAGATTAAAAAAAAAATCAGTCTGTTTTTGTTGTGATTGCCGCGCTACATTGTGCAAAAGCATCAACGATTAAATCAGCTGTGTCTCTCCCAGTGCGCGCTTTCTGCGCGTAAATGTTGCCTTTGCTCTGCGCTTCCCTTCTCTGCGTCGTCCCCCTACTCTGTTTCCCATCAGGCTCGGCGTCGGTTTAGATTTACACATCAGTGCAGTCAGCGGTTATTCGGAGCGACTCGTAACGAGTGAAACATTAGAATCAAATTCGGGTCCTATCAGCCGTTTACAAGTCACAGTCACGGGTTAAAGCAAGAAACCATTTGTGAGTCTGAAATGCTGCCCTGAAGGAAATGTGCACAATGTATTGAATCAAGTATATAAATGTTAGACTGCTCTATGCCTGAATTCAGGCATGGCGCCTGAAAACTTTAAGCCCTTGCACAGTGAAGAGTCGGTGCGTTATAGGGAATGAAATAACTCTTATGTTCTATTTGATGTGAAATGTGACAGAAACACTCCAAGCCCCGATGGCTACAGTTATAATATATATATATTCAATATATTTTTTTAATAGGCTATATTTTTTATTTATTTTGCTAAAGACATTTTACACATACAAGGAATGTATCCTCTGCATTTAACCCATCCTAACTAATAAGGAGCAATTAGGAGCACACAGAAAGGCCGCAGCTGGACCAGGGGTTGAGCCACACAGGCACCGTACAGCTGCAGTTTGCAGTCACAGCTGGTAATTTATTATGTGACTCATGAAATGTGGGGAAAGAATGACACAAATTGGCAGAATTCAATTTGAAACGTTGAAATATTATGGTGTTGGTGATGGTGAGAAACTATAGTCCTACAAGAAGTTATGATTATGAATAATTTATAATTAGGACTGCTGTGCTTGTATGGGAATCTACAAATGAGATACTGTGCAGCTGTAAATGTCACAAAAGAGTTCAGAAATAGTCTACTGCGCAACAATATAAGCTCTCCATTACAGTAACTGGCAGTTATATGAATTCACTTGTTTTAAATAACATTGAATGGACATGATGCTGTAGCTCTGAACACACCTGCACCTGTGTACTTACATGTTTTTATTAAAGGCAGCAGTGTGTTGAAATGTGATTTTTGTTTTTTATGTCTTCCAAACGTAAGGGATTTTTTTCATCTAAAACTTTCAGTCCATCAGCTCTCTATCGCTGCTGTCCTTTCTAGAAATCAAATGCAATGCCTTATGGAAATGAAAATGATACTGTGTATGACTATAGCATGCAGGGCTGAGGTTTAATTAATGTTCTGTGCTCTGAATTTCAGATCACACAGCTGAAGATAGCCAGCAATCCCTTTGCAAAGGGCTTCAGGGACTGTGATCCAGAGGACTGGTAAGTGTTTACACTTAAACAACACAGTCTTATTGGCGTGTTTCCACGTGGTGTAAACATTTTTTTTTACAACAGAGCCAGAGAGCATTTGCCAAAAATAGTTTTGCCATTTGTCTTATCTGACACATGTATCAGATGGGTGAAGTGTGCCTCGTAAAAAAAAAACCACAATGAGCGCCATTAGATTTAGAAATCACTGGATATTGTTTGAAAGTCAATCAACCACACTTTTCTGTCATTGTAACAATAGAGTAAACCCCACCCATCTGGCCAATCAGGCTCAATGCAAATATGTATTTCAAATGCTGCTCATCCAGCTCTGAAAATGTTTTTTTCTTAAGAGTATTAAGTGAACCGATTACACTTACGTTTATGGGACTTTTTGATTATTTTATACAACAGGCCAATTTGAGTCATGTAAATAGGTGGCTATACATTTCATTCACTTTTAATTTCGGGGCCCGTTAATGTGTAAATGATCATTACACACAACGGTGTACACTTTTAAAATGTTCATTTGTCATTTTAATATATAATAAAGAAATTGTGCCTTGGAAATTCATTAAATGAGTATGTAACTGAATCCATTCTCTCTGCTCTAGGCCCAGGAATCACAGGCCAGGCTCTCTGCCAATAATGAGTGCCTTTGCCAGAACAAGAAACCCAATGTCATCTCCCCCTCAGCAGAACGGCACAGAGAAAGGTCTGCAGCTCGCTCTTTGTTTCATTTCAGAAACCCATGCCTTCTATCAAACATGAAACACAGTCACATCAAGTTATTCAGCTAGTTGTACTGTTTTCTTGGCATATTTTACCTCTTCATTTTTTTATCCTTAAGTTAAGAACAGTGGTGCATTCACAGTATCAGGCCAATACTGGCTTTTAATTAAACATCAAATATCAGCCAGTCAGTTTCACCCACTGCCGACATAATAGAGGTTCTTATACTTTTATATAACTGAACACAGTTTTTTAATATGGTAAAACCTGCAATGAAAACTTGGAATTTTTGGAGGTATTACAATTGTGAAATGAGAATGTATTATACTGTATATCAAACTGCTCCTGGCTTCAACTCAAAAACGTGGAATAAGGGAATAAGAATGAGCAAACTGTAGTTTGGAGAACAGAACTGAATACACGCGTGCACTATTAAGGAAAATATACATAACCTGCTGCTACAAAGTATGCACCACATATTGGCTAGCCCTGACTCTTCTCATGTCTCTTCTTGCACAGAGGACAGCAGGCGGGAGTACGAGCGAGACCCCAGCTGCACGCCCATACACGCCGACCCAGCTCACCAACTGATGTCCCGGGTCCTCAGCCCCGCCTTGCCCGTCCCGGGAGGCCTCCACGGCGTCTCACTCACCAGTGGGCGACCCAGCCCTCCACACGATCTCCGCGCAGACCCCCACACTCTACCCCCAGACACCCTGCACCACCACCCTTACAAGTACCCCACCACCTACGAACACTACCTGGGAGCCAAGACCAGGCCGTCGCCCTATCCTTTACCCAGTATCAGAGGACACACGTACCACCACCACCACATGAACCCAGCCACAGCTAACATGTACTCAGCCACCAGTGGCCCCTCTAACTATGACTACGGGCCCAGATAATGGCTACTGTCCACCGGGGACTAATGGCGCTCAGCACTGTGGGAATGGAAACTGGCAGGAAAAGGCAACACAGTCCTGTCTTATTGATGGCTTACGCAACCTGTGGGGTGCGTTCACGGGCTGAAACTCTGCTGGATAAACCCTGCCGTATTTATTTAAAGGAAATACATCTTGCCGTTAAGCACGGGCACCTGCTCCGAGTCTTTGAACCCAAATGGCAATAGCTCCACACCTTTTACCCGAGCGGTGCAGACATTGAGCCAGCAAACAGAGGAGACAGGACAGACCTCTCCGTAACACAGACAATACCTTTGATCACAGACTGGAATTGATTTTTTTTTTTTTTTTTTTTGATGCACTTTTTGATTTGCCTTGTTTTTATTGCTTTCAAAAAAGCCATATGTTATATAGTCCATCAACCTTCTAGGTAGACGAGATGTTTGCATGTTGAGCTCATCAGAGAGGGTGTCGAAACACATCCAAATGTTTTTGTTTGAGGAATAAAAAAATAAAAAAAAACACAAGATTTGATTTTGAAACGTTGTGAACATCTTGAGCTGCTCTAAGAAGCTTGTACCATGGCACTGACTTGCAGCAATTCAAAGTAAATAAATGAAGCAGAATGACTGTTCTGTATCTGTAAAATAAACATTAAATTCTTGTAATTCATTAAAAAAAAAACTGTCTTTGAGCAGATCTTCCATTCAAAGCTCTGTCTGCTGTTGCACTGCTGAAGGGGGAGGGATACAAAGAAAGAAAGAAAAAAAGCTTACCTCACTGATAGCATCGTTGTGGTTTCTCCGACCGGATTTGCCCTGTTGAATCGGGTTGAGCTGTCCGCTGCTCCTGCAGTCATTGGAAGTCAGGACTTGGGGGCTGTCTAAACATTAGACTGCACTATAGTTACAATGTTGAAATCTGCACCTGGTTCTATGAGAAAAAGCATAATCTAAATGCACTCATCAACCATACTTCCTATACTTCCACACACACTTCCCTCTTAGTTTTGATCCACTGGAATTAGCTGTTGTCACATTACAGTACAGACTGCAATGTTCTGTTAAAGTCTTTTACTGATTTATGAATAAAATCCGCAGCAAGAGGTATTATGTATTACTGCAGCGAATAAAAAAATGTTCTCATAAAAGAAATCTGAGTGCTTAATTAACCCATTAGGGGATAATAATAATTTTAAGTAATTACAATATTATACAACTTATTGGACATGTAATATACATTTATTAATAAACTATTGTGCAAATATTTTGGTAAAAAAATATTTAGGCTATTTGAATTCACAAGTTTTCAAAAATATAGGCTACTGCCAAGAAAAGAAGAATCTATCATGTCATCCAAACTAAAATACATTTCCCTCTCCCCAAAGGATATCATTGGTCATATTTAATGGGACAGTTGGGTGATATTTTAAGAATGTCACCCGTCTCCTATCTGTGCAGCCATTTCCATCTTCTATTTGAAGTCCTGTGAGGAATGCTTTGTTGTCAAGGTTAATATCGTTGGGGCTGCTTTGGGATTTGTGCCTGTCACGAAAAACAAAGGGAAACGTAGCCTAATGAGTCATTTCAATAGTGTATTTTTTTCCTTGAAGCCAGCTGCCATAGAGCAGAGAGCAGAGAGCAGAGAGCAGAGAGCAGGGGAAAGGATGCCCGAGGCCGCCTGACCTCTGACTGTTTAATGGCTTGTAAAGGTGTCAAAGGTTAAATAACGTTTCCATTTCATTTAAACGCTGACTAATTGGTTGTAGAGTGTTTTTGTTTGTTTGGGCGGGCACTTAAGCTTTTACTTTACAATGGAACTGTATTATGACAGATATGCCGTATATAGGCGGCTATGTGGCTATTATGAAGCCAATAAGGACGTTTTAACAATTCGTTTGAAGAAAGCCTGGAAGGTCTAGCTATGCTAATGTAGCTATTTAGCCTTATTGGGGCTACATACAATTAGCCTAATCCTCCGTTTTGTGTCAATTTATTTAAAGCTCAGAGGGATTATCATAGTGTAGTGTAGCCTATTATATTTATAATTTTAGTAGGCTAATTCTTCATTGTGCATTTCATTGCC
Organism: Sander lucioperca; assembly: GCF_008315115.2. Lineage (NCBI taxonomy): Eukaryota > Metazoa > Chordata > Actinopteri > Perciformes > Percidae > Sander > Sander lucioperca. Next base: position 25,143,821 of record NC_050174.1, read on the forward strand.
TGGTTTGCTATTTTACGCTAACAAGCTATCAGGCAGTCAAATGTTTTTTTTCTCACGTCGAGTCATTATTAAGCTAACGAATAGGCTAATACAAATATAAATGTTTTCAATAATGTTGTAGACTCGCCCACACAGCCGGTTCAATGGAATATTCCATGTCCCTGTGTAGTCTGGTCAGGAAGCCGCCTGCGGTGGACCGACGCCGGCCTGCAGCTGCAGGTGCTGGGGAGCAGCAAGTCGGAAGCCCAGAAGCACCGCGAGACGATAGTGGTGTATCCCCGCACCGCCGGGGCTCGTGGTGGTGTGGGTAGAAGGGTCAAAAGGCGATATGCGGACTAATTATAGGTTTCACAACATCAATGACACTGCTAATTCACGTCGTATTTAGTAGCTTATATATAAATAAGGATAACTGTCATGGATCGCAATAAGGAAACTACCATGCATCAGTTGTATTTTCAGTAATTTAATACATGTCATACAAATTATCATGGGCCCCATAATTTCCACCAAGATACTAAAGATCAAAAGGAAGGCCAATCCTGCTAAAAGGTAAACTATAGGTTTAAATGCTTTAATACCTTCTATAGCAGGGGACTTAAACGTTTTTTAAACCCTTACTGAAAGAGAGGAGCAGGGACCCCCTACTAGCCTACATATATTGTATAAAATGAAGTTGCATACAATAACGTGTAGGGCAGCCTAAAGCCTTTATACTTTTAAACTTTTATACTTTTTAAACTATTAAAATAGCCTAATAATTGTTCACATGGATTTATAAATCTTGTTTTAATGTTAAACATACATGTGGCACAGTGAATCCTTAGGCTATACTGTTTCTATGGATGGCCTTAGTGACTACCTTACCATAGGCCAGTAAGCAGTGGGGATTTGTATTTGCTAATACTATGTTGGATTCATGCTAAGACTTTTTAATTTTGGAAAAAACGTTCAAAAATGGACAATCATTTGGAGGCCCCCCCTGCCTTGACTCTGAGGACCCCCTGCTCTATTGGACCACTGAGGATCCAACTAGCAAAGCAAGAAAACCTTTCTAATAAAAGTCAGTTAACAAAGCACAGGCAACAATTAAGCAGTTGTGGAGGAAGCATTGAGATCCTTTACTTGAGTAAAAACAGCAATACTGCAACATAAAAATGCTCCATCATAATTATTATTTACAGTATAAGTACTCTTAATTCAGAAAAATGGTCCCTGCCAGTATTATTAGGCTATATTATTGGATTATTATCAGAGTCACTACGCTGCTTCTCACTGTTGTAGCTGGTCAAGGCAGACCTAACTACTTTATATATCTTACTGTTGGGTAGTTTAATCTATACCAAGGCATTATTTTTAATAAACCCATTTTGCATGTAAAATCCTAATCTGTAAAGAAAACAAACTAAATTACAACATATGCCTCTGAATTGAAGTGTAAAGTAGCATTAAATGTAATACTCAAGTATTTCAGATTTGTAGTTACGTACAGTACTGGAGTAAATTTACTTGAGACATCTCACCACTGCAACTTCAACAGTTCAACAATTTTTTTCAAACCCTATCCAGCAATGAAAATGTTCTGCATATGTTGCACTCTTAATAACTGGACTGTCCTTTGTGTAGTATGCATCAGTCTGGGGAGCCTTGACATTGAAGCCTGAGGCCACCCTCATTTTGTAACCCTGCCCTACAGTCTGCAGGGACCTGTAGGAGCCTATACAAATAGGGAACACAGGAGGTTTTTTGTCATTAGTACCTTAATGAAGCTTTGTTTTACTGAATTAAGTTTTTTTTAAAAGATAGTTTAACATGCTAAGATTACAGATACTTTAAATCCTTTGCGAACTAAATAAGTGAAGTGATTTTCTGCAAAGTGGCAGTCAGAGAAATTGCGCCTACTGGAGGAATTATAATGAATTGCAGCTTAATACCAACTAATATAGTCAGTATGGTGCCTGTATTGGCAACTTTTTTCCACATTACTTTTCTACACATGCACCTTAATAGGCTCCGGCATGCTTTCAACAGGCCTAGGCCATTTTCAAGCACAATATTTCAATGTATCCTTCATTTCACACAGAGGAACAGAGCAACCTGCTTAGGTCCAGTTACATTTGTGTGCCCAGATGTCTCAGGCTCCAGGAGAAAACGGTGCCAAGGATTTGCCAGTGAAGTATGAAGAGGCAGAGGATGGATGCTAATGCGACCCGAGGCATCCTTTGACACTCAGCTGCATCTGGAACATCTGTTGTGACAGGCCTATCAGGGTCTCGATTCGTTCGCTTCACCTCTGTGTACATTTCTGCTGCCTCGCCTCGCCTCCCTGCCTGCCGTATCTGGGGACAGTTATTCAAAACAAGCAAGGTAAACCAATCAGAGTCCTCCAGCTAAACAACAGAACACGTGTTTCACATCCCCAATGGCCTCTCAACTAGGCTAATACAAAAGGTACGATGGTTTATGGTGTGCATGAGGCTGCTGACGGACATTTTATGCAGAACATCAAAACACATCCCCACCACTGGGCTAGAGCCTTGATACATCTGTATTAAGTCACATTTGAAAAAAATAAATAAAACCAACTCAACCGTGAGGCGGAACATTGGTGTTGGCTAATACAGAAGGGATTATTTTTTCCAAAACATTCTTTTTCACCATTTATGTTTTCTAAATAATCAGGCTCAGTGTGACGTCTTTAGGGCTGGGTACCAAACCTCCATACTTTTAGGCCCCAACCGAACTGCTTCCATTGTTTTGAGTTTGGAAAAAATGCCTTGTCATTCAATACCAAATTGAAATACGTAAGAAGTCAATCTCATCAGCTTCAGGGTCTAATAATAGTCTAATAATGCTGGTGATTGGCTGTCTAGTGTTACATGTCGTAGAGGCATGCAGGAAAAACACTACGTTACGCACAGAAACAGGGCTTGTGTGTGTGTGTGTGTGTGTGTGTGTGTGTGAATGTGTGTGTTGCATTTTGAGAGGCTTGACTACAGTGTGCGTCACATAAGTGTAAAGGGGCTGACTGAAAAATACAATTTGTACCGTAATCTTTTTGTGAAAATGGATTTTCTAAAATTGATATTGAAAAAAGTATCGTTCAGTAACTGGTATCGAATTCACGGTATCAACTACAATCAAAGGTTCAAGGAGTGACTCACACACACACACACACACACACACACACACAATTATGTCCTATCCCAACGCCAGGCTGACCTCTGACCCCCATGGCCAAGGAAGACACACGTTAGGTGATAAGTGAAGCTCAGGGCCTATTGTGCAGACTCCCTGTCCATTTATTGACTTCCTAAATGATCCATTATGAAGTGATTTATGAGGTCCACCCCACCAGGCTCTTCTAAGGCCGGTGGGTTGCTGTCTGCTCCATTCAGCAGACATCTGCACCAATGGACCCAGCATTTGATTTATCAGAGAATGGACGGAAGCTGGCCCACGCCACCTCCAGTGTTTGTTCAAAGCCAACAGGAGAGTAAGGAAGCTGTTATGAATGCAAGATGTCACCAGTGGGGTCAGGCACAAAAGGTATGGATGGAGCTCTGCTGCGGGGAACAAGGGAAACATGTCATTATAACCAGGCACTTGAAAAAAGTTCCTATTCCATGTTTTTTTAAGCAATTAAGCCAACTAAAGCTGCAGTTACATACTTTTTTTCCAATGACAGTAGCGTCACGGCAAGGCAGCTTGTCTAGCAAATGACCTTGTCTTTCCTCTGTTCACTAATGATTCATGGCCATTATGCTCGTCTGGCTCTTTGATTTCTCAGGCCTTTCCTGTACAGCATGAGGAGCTTCTCAACTTGTAGTCATCCCAGGAGACAAAGCCTTTATGAAGCAGAACGCCAAGTGTTTGAAGCCCCTGGCCCCTGGGCCCAGAGTTCTAACACATGAGCTCCCATGCTGCTCATTGACTCACAGAGATATTATTAGAGACAGTGGACAGAAAAACAACACCTCTCTATTTTCTCTGGAACTTCCAAACAAGACCCTTGGCCTTGTTCATGACAAATGTCTGTTTCTTAAAAAGACATCTGTATTTAGAATTACACGCGAAGAAGAAAATGTAGACGTTAACAGTTGTCTTATTTTAAAATGCAAATGCAGCCAATTCCTCTTACAGAGGATATCGAAACACCTTTATTTTCTTATTTGAAATTCTTCAGGTTGATGGTAACATTAAAGAAGATTTCTACTTTTTCCTTTCTTTTCAATTAACAAAGGGGAGTTATACTTGTTAAGAAATTGAAGATCAGCTCATAAACAGATAATGCTGACCGAGGAGAGCATCTGCAGATCAGCACCTCCACTAAACCAACAGCCCTGTGTTCTTCATGTCCGTGCTGTGATTAACCTTGTTTGACAAATACAGCCTAGGTTAGGCTGGAGGGGCCTGTGTGTTAAGCTAAGACCTGCTAGAATAACAACACAAGATTACATAGTCTGCTCAGGTGCATCGTACACCTCAAATTCAGGTCCACTGGAGCAAATCTCCTATTAGATAAGTCAACACAATCGCTAAGCTGCACCGAGCATCACAAAAGGCTTCGGCAAACAGTGGGCTGAAAAAGTCAGCAAGTGCCTAATGAACTATTTGAAACGTATCAGATATTTCAACTAGCCTCACATTTTAAGGAGATCTTAAAGACAATTTATGCCAGACACATGCTGTGTAAAAACACAAAAAAGTACCAAACCCAGAGTTAACAAGGCTTTGCAGTTCCTTTATTATATTGACCTCTATATTTCTGTTATAGGTATAGATATTTTTCTGTTATTTCTGTCTACATTTCTCAAACTGTAGACACTTTGAGAAATGGCAATTGATTTGTTGAGGAAAGAATCGTACGATGAGTCGGTAAACTTGAGCTACTCATGAAGTTACTTCTGTCATTTTAGTTGATATGAGGACTGAATAAAATTAGTTCAGGTAGATTTCAAACACCAATCCTTATTCAAGTGAGATTATGCTAAGCGGCATGGTTGACCCGTGTGTATTTTCATGAATCCTGTAGCAGGACGCAGTGTTAAACCTAATGTTAGTCACATTAGCCAATTAAAGTGCTCATATTATGCTCATTTCAGGTTCATAATTGTATTTAGAGGTTGTACCAGAATAGGTTTATGTGGTTTAATTTTCAGTAAACACCATATTTTTGTTGTACTGCACATTGCTGCAGCTCCTCTTTTCACCCTGTGTGTTGAGCTCTCTGTTTTAGCTACAGAGTGAGACATCTCACTTCTGTTCCATCTTTGTTGGGAGTCGCACATGCGCAGTAGCTAGGTAAGGACTACTAGCCAGTCAGAAGCAGAGTATGAGGGCGTGCCCTGACAGTACCTAGGTAAGGACTACTAGCCAGTCAGAAGCAGAGTATGAGGGCGTGCCCTGACAGTACCTAGGTAAGGACTACTAGCCAGTCAGAAGCAGAGTATGAGGGCGTGCCATGCTAGCAGCTAGGCGAGCATTATAACGTGTGTTCCAAAGTGACCACGTTTGTCTCTGAAGTAAAGGCTGGACTACAATAGAGCTGTTTGGAGCAGTTTGTGAACAGTGTTTTCTGTTGGAGATGGTAAGTCCCTTTGGGGTGGACTTCGGGCTTTTTCACTTTGTAAACCTATAATGTGCACAAAAAAGATATATAACACAATAAAGGAAAGGGAAAAAGCCAAAAAGCAGAATATGAGCACTTTAAGAAACAGATGGGGCTGGTTGTGTAGGATGAGCTTCAAATCATATCGACATGGACAAAATGAGGACACGTCAGTAACCACCCGCTATACTTATAAGTAACTTTCTCATTTTTTTTTCCATTACCTCATTATTGCATCATTCACCAGGGCGATAGATCCAGATGTCACTGAAGTTGAACTCAGCTTCTATGCAGACGCTACTATTTTTAAGGAATGTCAACAACTGAGCAGGGGCAGTATGGGTGTCACATTATTATTGTATGGGTGTGCAGAACTAGGGGTGCGAATCTGAACTGGTCTGATAACGATTCAAATCAATTCGATATCACAAAGCATCACAATGCACCACGATGCGTCCAATCTTCAAAATGATTATTTATTGCTACACGTGGTTTTCATCAACAAATTCAAGCAGTCAGATAGAGATATATATATATAGAGAGAGAGAGAGATATAGATATATATATATATATATATATAGATATATATATGAACTACCCTTTTTATTGTATCTGGTCTTAAAAAAGACACTTCCTATATGTAGCGGAGTCCGAACACAGCAGACAAAAGGCAAAAACTAAATTGAATGTTTGTCTTTATCGCTACAGTAGTGTGTCTGCGTGTGCTTATGTGTTGTTGATGCGTTCTAATGTGTGTCTATGCACTTTTACCTGTGTCTACTGTGTATGATACTTGTGTTATGTTTTTCTCATGCCATCAACCTGCCAGTTGTCATAATCTGGAATAGTGGTTGTGTCATTTTACTTGTCTATGCCTATGTCTTTCTTGTTTTATGTGTATTTGCTGTATTGTTGTAGCGTATCTGTTGTTTTAAGCCAGCTGCTAGGGACTGCAGATGAAAATTAGCCTGTATGTAAATCTGGCACATTTACATGTTGGACTCTGTACTCATCTTGATTAATGTGCGTTGTCCCTTTTAAATAAAGAAATCAAAAAAAATAATTTCAAAAAAGCAGCAACTGGAAAATCAACAAGTACCATCAGTAGGCTGTGATCGATTATGGTCTGTCACTGCATCGATGCAGAATCGTCCAGGTCCGCATCGCAATGCATCAATGCAATGATTCATTTCAACACCTCTAGTCAGAAGGCGGAAACCGGCCGCATGCAATGACATGATTCATGACAAAACAACGAATTAGCCATTGTTATTCATGGGCTTTGCTTCCACCCGTCAATAACGCTTGAGCTAGAGGACGACATCAATGCAGGAGCTCAAAATTAAAGAGACAAGTATAGCTAAACATAATATACGCAGTCCGTTTATCCAGTTATCAAACCATTACACTGGACTATTGCTGAATTATTGGCTGCTGACACCATTTGGGGTCAAACCAACATCAACAGAAAGTACTGCTTAAAAGTCCAAATATCCTCCCAGGTTCAGAGGCTCAGCTAGTGTCCGCTCCCTCGTTGTATATTGACCACAGGCTGATCCGCTGGTCCTTGGATCCAGCAGCCAGCAGTCTTTGCCTGGGGTCCTGGTGGTCAGAGAAGGCCACACTTAGCACCATGTCGGTGTGGTACTGAAGCACTGCCAGTGGGCGCAGCTTCTTCCAGCCGAATACCCGCACTCGATGGTCCCAGCCCGCTGATGCCAGAAGCTTACCGTCCCCCCTGATACACAGCTGGGAAACTCCAGGGTTGACCAGCGTCACACACTCCTGGAGCTGAAAAACCACAAAGAGGAAAAAGGATATTAGCAGGTCTTTGCAGGTTAGAACCATTAGACACTTGTACACGTATTACAAACACAGAGTAGCAGTTTCTTTGTGGTAATTGTAAGAGAAACCCAAAACCAAATGAACCAATTGTTCATGCAAATAAGGAGACAAAAATAATCAGACAAACTAATTGGGTCAGTACGTCGATTTATCACTGCCGTCTAGGAAACTGAGGCCAACCCAAACACCTACAGGGAGAGACTATCAGCTGATCTGATGACTGAGGTCCAAGTGTGAGGCTGGATGTCTGTTGAATGTGGCTGGAGACTCCTGGGACTCAATCATCGGCCATAAAACATTACGGCACGAGGGCCGCGAGCAGATCTCTCTGCGTCCCACTATTTGGTTTAGAGTTAGGGAGGCCTGTTCTGGAAGCGGGGCTTGAGGTTCCTTTGTCACAGTTTGCAAGAAAAAGAGAGAGAGAGAGAGAGAGAGACCATCTCACGCTGAAATGCTTGTTTGCAGAGGCCTTGTTGCTTTAGGCGCCTCTGATGAATTACTTTCACACTGAAAGGTCTGGTCAGCGGGAGAAGAGACCCGATAAATACACTGTTGTAACGTCTGCCTGCTAATGATTAGCCACAGCTCCCTCTCCCTGTGATCTACAGTGTCCAAGGACTGCATCAATCGCTCTAAAAGGGGCAACATTCTGACATATTATAACGAATGGCGGCTAGGATCACTATCTAAAGGGCCTGCCGTGGTGGGCATTCCTGGGGAGCGAACGTGCTCTTCCTGCGGGCTATGGGATCTCTGCTGGACCTGTAGATGGGACACAAACATCTGGATGTGGGAGCTAAAAATCAAACTGGACAGCGTATAATTGACTTCATAAGCTGTGTCTAGGGAGACTAATGGCCTTGGATGGGAGGAGACGGTGGAGAATTTATCTGCATGCTCCTGTTCCGGGCAGGAACCATCCACGAGCTGCATGTGGAAGATATAAGCCAGGTACTCATAGCCCAAGTGGATAAAGTGGAATGCAAGGGGGAGAGGGAGAGGGAGAGAGAGAGAGAGAGAGAGAGAGAGAGAGAAAGCAGGGAGGAATGCCATTGATCAAAACAGAGCGAGAAATCTAAGTTCAGAACGGGCAGATATGTGATTTATTTTTATTTTTGGGGCAAACCATCATCGCTGGTACCACTAGTGCATTAAAAAAAGGGTGGCTGAGACCAAACAAGCCAGATACGCTGATACAAAGAAACCCAGGGGGGTGAAAGATTGTTCGGAGCTTTGTTATTACCTCAAGAAGTTGGTATGCCCCTACCTCTCTCCATCTGGTTTGCATTAGAGGCCTGATAATGATGGGTTTAAGTGTCTGTTTTTGTTTGTTTTGCTTCCCATAGTTTGTGTCAGGAAAAGGCATTTGTTTCATTAAAAGGGTCAAATGTAAGCAGCAAGTGGCTAATGATGTAGCGATGGTCATTCAGCAGGGCAGGCTGGCGAATTGTTTTGACTTTCTACAGTCTGAGAAAGTAGAACGAAAAGTGGTGAGAAAAAGAAATGGTGAATGGTGCTCATGTGCAGCTATGCTGGTTCCTAGGCTGCCAGTGAGCAGTGTTTACTCTGGGATGTCATGTGGCAGCGGTGCTTGACAGCAATAGTGCTGAAACGATTAGTTGATTAATTGATTAAGTGGATCAACAGGAAGGTAATCACCAGCAAATATGTAAATTGAATTGATTGTTTCAAGTCATTTATCAACGGTTGTGCTGCTTTATTCTGTTTTATATCATTCATAATAAATGGAATAGCTTTTGGATCACCTAGAAAATTGGAATCTGCAATAGTCCTATGTCACAATTCCTGCTTCCGGAACGCAGAGTAGGGAATCAGAATTTCCGGTCAACAGTCCCTTTCTCCATAAGGATTTAGATTATCAGCCATAATGTCTAAACCATCCCATAATGTCTAAACCATCCGAGGTAGACTGACCACGAGCTACGTGGTTGGGAAACGAAAAGTTTCTGCTCCTGTAGAAGCTAGAAGTCTGTATGAAATCAACCTTGTTCTAAGAAAAACATGTTTTATCCGCAATCTTATGGAGAAAAACTACACTACCCACAATCCTAAGCGCAACAGTCTCTGATTGGTCCAACGCGCTGTTACCATAGAAACATTTACCGTACCCACAAAACTGCGAACTTTGAGAGTGAGAGAGGTCTTGGTCCAGCAGCAGTAAATGAATCGCATAATTAATCAACTGATTAAATCAATCATAAAAATACATTTCAGGTTCTGCAGTGTTTCCTTTAGGATTTTTTTTAGCAGTGGGGGCAGGTCCGAATGCGACGTGCGTGCCAGCTCGCGGTGTGAAGCGCGTGTCCGCGAAATTCTCCGACATGCACTCTAACAATGCAGCCCTATTTCTGATAGCGTGGGGGGCAGAAATGTTGCTGTGGGGGGCCGCCACGGTCAAATCAACATAGAGGAAACACTGGTTTCTGCCTGACTTAGAACTAGTAGTTCTGGTTAAATGCAGCTTCTGACAATGTCTTGATTAACACTGCAGCACAAGAAATACAGTTTGTTTAGGGTATAGTATAATGGCATTCGAGCTGGAACGATGAGACGATCAATTAGTTGATTGACAGAAAAGATGAACAATTTTAAATGATTAACCATTTTCATAATTTTCTAAAGAAATAGTTTGACATTTTGGACACAGCCAGGCTACCCGTTTCCCTGTTCTCAGTCTTTGTGCTAAGCTACATATTTACCATTTAGACGTTTAGGCGTATTTCCTATTTTGGACTGTCGGTGAGACAAAACAAGCAATCTGAAGTTGTCACCTTTGGCTCTGGGGGGGGAAATAAAAACAATGATTTTATAGACTATAGCAGGTTAATGGATATGCAAATTAGTTGCAGCCCATGAATACATTACTTCTCAATGTTAGGATAACTCTTCTTTGTTCTTAAAAAGGAAATAGTCTAAATTGTCACTTTAATTCCATGTTCTCCAGCAGCAGCATTGTTGTTCTTGCCGTCGGGCCACACCACTGCTGAATGAATACCAAAGGAAAGCGCTGCTGACTTAAGCGCTGCCATTAACCAGGCCTACATCTGTAATGAAATCCACTGGCTCTAACCGGGGAGTCTTGGCTCGTTTTATTTGACACCCCATTTGTCTTCCCCTTGCTTCCTTACTATCTCATCATAGACAGATTCCGTCTATGGGCTTCATCATTTTTTTTGTTTGAACACTCCGTCCTGGCCTGTGTTACCACACACAAACACGCATGCACACACACACACACGCACGCACGCACACACACACACACTGTCTAAACGCCAGCTTTCTCAGCTGTCAGGAGGCTACCAGCTCTGCTCAGCAGCTGGGCCCATTACACTTTTTGTTGCCTACGACAGATCCAACACAAACTCACACTTCGGGATCCTCTTTTGTAGCATCTCAACGACAGAGGAGACGTTCAAAAGGAGCGTCCACTTGGCAGGTCTCACTCAAGCCCCGCTCCACTTTTCTCCCCGTCGCTCCCCCCTCAGTCTTGGCACGGATCTTGGCGTTCACGCTCATCTACTGAAACGTCCCATCATCGCTCACTCACTCGAGCCTAGCAGCTGGGAGGCTTTTTCGCAGGTATTTCTGACACACCCTGTCCCTGAATCACACTCGGCAGCGGAGAGATTACAGCCTTTTGTCACCTTGCCTGTCAGAGCTTGGCTCTGTCTGACAGGAGATGGACGCGTCAAACAGGCGAGCAGTCCCATTCAGAAAAGAGACAAGAGAGAGGTGGGGGCGGGTGCTCAAAAAAAGAGAGCCATAATTTTTTATGACAGCAACTCATGCATACTGTACATCAGTCCAACAGCAGTCTGTGGTTGGGCCTGGTATGACCTGAATCATATGTCAGGTCATTTTAGGATTGGCTGACGGATGCAAGAAGTCACAGAAGACCCCATGTAAGAGACTACTGAGGGGATATGTATGTGAGACATTGTAGTGATGATGAGGGTCAGGAGTTCCACCTGTAGAGAACTGTCATCAGTCTCCGAAAGAGCTTGCTGTCAGCCACGCTTGATTTACACTGCTAATCTTCCTCTGTCTATACCTGCTTTCTCTTTCTCCAGTCCGCGGCCTCGGCCTTTTTCTTTCTCCTGGAGGAACACGTCACTGCACTTGTCAATACATTTGAGTGGACGCCTAAATATATGTCCATCTGGCTTAACAGCTTGTAAACCCTAACACCCACACCCTCATAATCTCACCTCGGCACATTCCCAAAAATGTACGCTAGCAGGAAAAGGAGGGGATAAAAAAGTCTGATGGTGATGCCTCATTTCTATGAAAGGATATCAGCCTAGCCAGGTCAAAGAGCAGATAAAGGCCTCTGGGAGCCATGTGTAATACATTAACCTCCATTCCTGAGGCTATCTGTCTGTGCTTGATAAGCTCACTTCACAGCCCTTTGGCTTCACTAAATCATAACGGCACTGTGTTGTGTCACATCCAGTTTCCACAAAAAGCATCTATCTTCCTTGCCAGCCAGTTCCACTACATTCAAAGGTATCGCAGGGGTAATTTGCGGGAAGTGGGATGCTGTGGCACTTATAGCCTCCTCAGCCTTTATTGCAGCCTCCCACTGTGAACTACTGTTCCCTTTACTGCAGATGTGTTTTTTGTTTGGTTAAGGGGCCTCCGAGGTTTTGATATTTTTATTACCTCTCACGGGTCGTCCGTCAGGACCCGGGGCCCGGGTCCGCCACCCGGCAGGTCCCCCCGCCCCCTTACTGCTGCCTCACAAAAATACTTTTGTGGGAAGAACTGAGGATAGCTGTCTGGACGTCACACTGAGCTGCACTTCGGGATAATTTAAAAGCCCCTGTTGGATCTTTTCCCTCTCCTTGTGCTTTTTTCCTGTCATCCTCATCCTGGATTCCATGCTGAATCAATATTTTGTTGCTTGAGCAAAATAAACCAAATAACCACTCTCCTCCTGTTTTTGGTATATTGAATCAAATCCTTCGTAGTGTTTTTCTAGACACATTTTCGGGGTGAAAAAAAATGGGGCTTTGCAAATATTTCTAATTCGAGCATTCATTTGTAAAAAGCCTAGGAAAGAATAATACTCCTTCACTGTGCAGGAGTGTACTATATCAGCCTCAGGTTCCTTTCTGTTCAGATTCATGGGGGTTGGCTACAGAATGGGAGCATTCCCTTTTGCTCATGAAATCAAGAGAAAATATAGCTTCAAATGAGGCGTTAAGTCTCTAAAGCATTGGCTGTTATGTAAAATGAATTATGGTACAAAGCTGATGTGTCTCTTTTGGTGTGGCAGAAGATGCTCTGGCAGGGGCTGTAGTGCATAGTTTTTATTTTTGCGTGTGTGTGTGTGTGTGTGTGTGTGTGTGTGTGTGTGTGTGTGTGTGTGTGTGTGTGTATTTTTAAAAGGTAAGTATGCATTTCAATAATATCCCAGTCAAGAGGAATCTTGTATTAATTGTTTTTTAACTTGCTAAATGAAAGTATACCTAAATGTTCCTATTTTTGTGACGTGTTTTCTTAAAATCCAAAACTATAAATATTATCCAGACCTAATGTGTGACTATGTGTCAGTGTGTATGCGTGTGGGTGGTTTGAGTCTGGAGTGACAGCCCCAGCCCGGCCCTTGGCCCCTGGCCCTGCCAACGCTGTGTAACCAGCAGCTGATTTATGGCCCCCCGGAGCCCTACTGAGCCTCTTCCTCTTCGGTCCCTGATGTTTTCCAAGAGAGCCTAGAGAAAGGCAACTCTCCTCTCTGCCCATCTCCACCATTAATATTGTA
>NC_050174.1:25164561-25202061 GCF_008315115.2 Sander lucioperca
CACTATCGTATTTTTCTAAATACATGACCATTGAAAATTGTCAAAAATGCTGCTGTAAACGTACACTTTGGTTAAATCCTTACGTCACTTATGTTTTACATTCCAACATTTATTTTCTTAAAATGAATCAAGTCATCAACCCTTAATATGAGTACTCAAACTGTTACAGTAGCCTTTGATTCATTTAGAGCACAGTTTTCAAAATTATAATGTTAATGTATATAGCCTGTTCTGTATTTGCACAAAAAACAGAAATGTAGACAGTAAAGGCCTCCACAAATACAGTACATGCTGGTCAAATCCTAGTCTCCAAGCTAGCTAAGTGCCATGTGTTGCTCTGTGGCATTATTTATTAGTTGATGTGTGCTGTGCTATTTTGTGTAAATGTATCATATTGTTGTGTCGTATTGGATGCGTCGTTTTATTCCATTTCTAGGGTGCCTTTTAAACATCTGGCCAGGAACAACAGCTGAATATTATATGCTATTAGCATATTTTATGGTAATTGTGCTTCATTTTACAGATTTTTCACTGTTGATCAATGAGTGCAGTGCCTGCCAAATAAACTAATACAACAAAGTGGCCGGGTTGGCTCGGTGGGTGGAGCAGGCGCACATGTACTGGGAGGTTTGTGCCTCGACGCGGAGGTCCGAGGTTCGGGTCTGACCTGTGACGATTTCCTGCATGTCTTCCCCCCTCTCTCCCCTTTCTCACCTAGCTGTCCTGCCAGGTTAAAGGCGAAAAAGCCCAAAAAATTATCTTAAAAAAAACTAAAACTAATACAACAAAAACATGAATAAATAAAAGTAAATGTAATTAGAGAGAAATATGTGGCTGATATATCCTGAATTTATTGTATATTCCACAAACACATCTATGCAATTTCCTTTTGTGGTAAGAACAACCCAGAGACCAACAGCTTGTTTGCTGCTGTGGCCACCACAGGCCTCAGGCAGGCACCGCTTCAACATAAGGAGCCAATCGTTTACTCCGGTTTTTGTCCCGGTCCACCATGATGTCATGGCCACGAGGCAGCAAGGTGATGAGCTGAGAGTGATGGATATCTGTATAGGAACATTTCCTTTTCCCCGCCAGCCTCTGTTCACATTAAAAGCCTTGCACATCATACATCAATACCACCCCCCTGGCCAAGCCCTGCACACTCCAAACCCATATGTGGAGGTACTTTCTTCCTCCACGTTTGCCGTATTGTTTACAGCCAGTCAGATTCAGAGAGATCAGATAGGAAAGCTTTATAGACATACAGCCCAGCATATGAACTAAGGGCTGGGTGGGATTTTGCTGAAGGGAGAAAGTGCAGTTTAACACTGCATTTAATCTTTTTCCAGAAACTCCAGCAAGAAGGGCTTAAAGGCCGACAATAAATCTGTTGGTGAGTCTGTCTTGGAAATAATGGAGGATAATTACTTCTCGACGGTGGGAAGAGAAGAGGGGAGGGATGGTGAGAGGGAAGACAGAGAGAGGAGATAATTGTTAGTGGCTTCTTCCCGGTATGTGGGTGATGGAGAGAGACAGGGTGGAGAGAGAGGACGACTGTGTCGGCTGTTGCCTCCTGTTGTGTGAGGTTAAGGAAACAGTGGGTAGCATATGAGCATTTTATGTGAAAGACAAGACAGGCGCACACACACACACACACGGTTTTCAGTCTCTTCCCACTGCTTGGCCCTTCTCGAGGCGCTCAGTCAGCGTAACAGATGAACGTGCCTCGGCCTTGAAAGGAATCGGCCTGAAATCATTTAGAATCACCTGGGCCCTTCAGCTTTGAAGTCAGACAGCTGCCTGTTCCGTATTACAATGATATTATATAATTTATAATGATATAATTGATCATTATGTTTCCTGGCACTCAATGCTGAACCAGCATTGCTTCATAAATCAGATGATGAAAGGTGGGTGTAACAGTGAAATCAAAGGGGAAAAGAAAAACACAACGCCAGCATGCACTGTGAGACTCAAACGTGTCTACAAGTCTCTCTGATAATTTCACAAACACAATACCACCTTTATGGCTTTTGTAGTGATTCAAATAACTCATTTGTATTACAGGCACACAGGACTGAATGCGCACGGGGCAGCAACTCGCCTCACTCTGGCTTTAGGTTGATAAGCTTTGATTTCTGCTGCCTGTAAACTGTACAGCCCATACGATGTATTCATATCATTCACAGTCTTGCATAAGTCTAAAACCCCACTCTGTCGCCCAAAGCCCCAAACCCAAAGAGTTAATAATTAACCAGGAAAATAATTACAGGGTCTCCTTAATGGCTGGAAAATAAAACTTTTCGACAGCATTTACAAAACAGAAAGCAACGTTTCTGCTGGGTTCAGATTGGATGTACAGCTGCAGGCTGATATATGGCTGTGAACCCACGGCCCTTCCAAACGTTCTAATTACAGTGTTGGGACTCACTGCCAGCTGAGAAGAAATGCTTGGAAAAATGGCCCAGGACGAGTTGTTGGGCTGTAAATCATGTGCCACGTCTCTCATATTGCATATTTCTATTATTGGGTATTGTTATGGGCTGCTGGCCAATCAGGATAAAGCAGGTAAGTATAGGAAAAAGTACCTTCTATTTCCCCTTTTGTTTTAAACAGAAGATAATCGGCTGCTTCCGATAACGGCTGCCAAGGTGAACTCGTTGAACTTCAGATGTAGTTATAGAGGGACACATTGATACTTTTTTGGGGGGTTGAGTTAAAAACACTGCAACAATTTCTGTTAAAATGACACCCGAGATGGCTGCCTGGTTGCTTACCTGCCACAGTTTGATACACATGACCATCCCCAGCTTAGCGTCTGGTACCAGGGTGCAGACTGGGCTCTTACTGGGTAGCTCAATAATCTTGATCTGCAGAGAACACATGACAATTAAAAACTTAAAACTCACTACAGAGAGCTGACCTGTTCACCTCCATATTCTACAGCCATGCCAGCAGCTCTGTGAGGCCGCACTCGGACACAGCAGTGCTTTGAGCTACATGCTAACATCAGTATGCTAACATGCTCCCAATGACAATGCTAACATGCTGATGATAAGCAGGTATTATGTTTACCATGTTTGCTATCTTAGAATAGCGTGTTAGCATGCTAACATTACAGAAGAACTCCACCAATTTTTCACATCAAAATCTGTTTATATTGCCTGCATAATGTGAAAAATTTTGTTTAAAGCTTTTTGTGACATCCCTTGAGTTGAGTTAGGGCTAAAGATTACAAGTCTGAAAAGAACAATTCTGGCTGTTTGGAGTTAGAGAAAAGTGAGCCTCCCAGACTTCTGTAGCCCATCAGCATGCTAAACTGCTTTGCACAGCTTTCATTTAGGTAAACTGTATAGTGCTTATACTCTCTGGTGGTTTCATTTTGTTTCGTCTAAAGCCATCTATGATCAGACCTTTAGAAATCTATCCAATACATCCTGATGCGTTTTTTGCTTTCATTCATCCACTTTTATTATGTTTGTATTTTCATTTGTTCTAATGTTTTCATTATTGAGAGCCAGTTACAATTACACACAAGCTGACTGCCAAGTCATGATTTGTTTGTCTTCTGAATCCAAATAAAGCCGGAACCTGATTCATTGTGGTCCAGGACTTCCGCAGATCAGAGTGCCTCCACCCAGTGGTACTGGACCATCCATCAGTGTGGAGCAGCCGCCCCGCTGTCTATAATAAATCCTGCTAAAGCCCGACCCCGTGACCTGAATGGTGTTTTCCTGCACACATTGGCACTGATTCTGATCAAATACCCCGCCTAATGAAGCCAATAATAAAGTGTGTGCATTTGTATGTGTGTGTGTGTGTGTGTGTGTGTGTGTGTGTGTGTGTGTGTGTGTGTGTGTGTACCCACATCACAACCAAAACTCATTCCTTCGAACTTCCTCCGTGCTGATGATCCACATATTCATCCTCATTAGGCCTCAAATTAAACAAGCCTTTAAGGGAGCGATCTGTATTTTAGCGCTAGGCCACATCTGTCCTGCATGTTTACCTCTGCATGCCTGACAAAGAGGGCCTTTAAGGACTTCTCTGTGCCTCAGGTGATCACTGTTCTTGTGTGGCATCACTCTGCCCATAAATAAAACACCCACACTATTAATTAATGTTTCTGCCATGGCAGCAATCTGCTGGCAGGAATCTCACTGTGAGCAGTAAACAGTAAAACCACCTGAAATAGGAAGCTCTTATGCCGTTTCTTTCTTACATACCTAAATATTAACCTACCTGTGTATTGCACTAAATCACACCATTGTGTATGTTTTGGGGCAAGTGCCTATGTACGGTTTCTTTGAGGGAATTCATTTACGTGGGCGTTTTATTTGCGAATTACATGATAAGCATCTGTCGTGGTCAGTTATGTCTGTGGAATGGGGTGGGGAGACTGAATGACAAAATCGGCTGTGGCCTGTTTTGGTCTAACTTGTATGGGTGTGTGTGTGTGTGTGTGTTTCTGTCTGTCTGTGTCTGTTGGGACAATGGCATTATTGAGGTGCTGGGAGTCACAGGCGCCCTGATGCCTGGCCTGCTGGACTGGGGTTAGCAGAGGCACGTTTGGCTGGATCAGGTGACCGCTCTGTTCCTTTCAAGTGTGGCTCCTCCACAGCGGAGCAAGTAACATGAATCTGGAGGCAATAAAAGATGGCTGAATCGCTGGCTGCCCTCTCCCCATCCTGCCTCGCTCGACACAAAACCCCTTCAGGCGTGTGGGTGTTGAGCATTAACCAGGAAACACACTGTGCAGACAGAACGGCGATTTAATTCCACTGGGAGTTCTCTTCTTAATTCACCAGTCAAAGATTAAAAACAGCCAATTTGACTATTTCATCAGCCAAAGTAGCGTTTACTTCCTGAAAAGCACAATTAACTGGTTTTCTTTGGCCCTCGCAGAGCTATTAGGTGTTTATGGATTATTAGCCACAGCCAAAATGAACCGACATTTAGCTGGTGGCTGGAATTAAGTTCCCATCCTTGCAATGCGCACACTGAGTGGAGACATAAAGTCTGGTTTGTTAATGATGCTGTTTGCTGTTTGACAGGTCCTGCAAACCGCATGCTCACGTGTCATGTTGTCTCTCGACACATTGGTTAATGATGGGCTAAAAAAAAAAAATACTACATTGGCCACCTGATTAAAATCAAGCCATTTCATAATTATGAATCAGAATTCAGAACACTTGCACACGATCAGTGTGGTAATAGAACAGCAAAAGATGACAGGAGATCGATGTAAGAGAACAACTTTTGCTGTGGGACTTCCATTCTTCCACGTAACATACTAAACGGTACTAAAAGCCACAAATATGTGTCAGTGCTTGAAGTCAATCCAGCAAAAGTGGCAACAGCAAGTCTGGTCGGGTTCATACAGGTTGGCATTTTTTTTTATACTAAAGTCAGACCATGACTTTAACCAATTAACCATCCCACCTCCCACCTGCCAATACATTCAAGGATGGTTCCTCCTGCTGGACGTACAACAACATGTGACTGTGGACACTTTGATCTGAGGGGTCTCTGGTAAATTTCCCACAAATTAATTTGAAAACCCTTCTTAAAGTTGTAGTGCGTAGTTTCTGTCGCCCCCATAAGGAATTTTAAGTACTGACAACAAAACTGTCGGAGCATCCACATGATACAAGCCTTGCATGATCGCGCTACCCCCCCGCCCCCCGCCCCCCCCCCCTCCACGCAGTTGCTAGTAACCATGGAGAACACAGAGGATTAAAAAAAACATGATGGACTCTTCAGAAGAGGTCAGTATCTTCAGTTTCTGCATGCGAAAGTCGCAGGACGACAAAATCTTCTGAAAACAGCCATGTTGAGAAATACAGAGAGTTGTGCGGAGCTGATAGTCTTAATTAGCTTTGTAGCAACTCATTTGGCAATGGCTTGAATGTAACGGATGTTCATTAATATCAAAAAGTTAGGCACTTAAGCTTTAAGTATTTAAAGATTAACAAACTTTAAAAGAATGAAAATGTTATTAGTAAATTGTATTATACTGACTGTCTGGGGAAAGGCCTTAACCTGAGTTTAAAACTGCAACATTTTGGCAGAAGTACACATATGAACCGTTTGATTAAATGTAACAAATAAGCATGAATAGGTATTGTCATTATATGTATATATTATCATGAGCCAAGAGTAAACTTCCACAAGAGAAACCCTGTAATCTTGCAGCTTTGGCGAATGTTTAGCTTTTTCTTTAGCCGTTTTTTTACATGCACTTATCCTTTTCAAGGTTGCAGGGGGCAAGAGCACATCCCAGCATGCACTGGGTGAGAAGCAGGGTGCAAAATGGATTGGTCGCTAATTTATAAATGGGCCAAAGCATACAGACAACCCGGACACATTCACACTTATGCCCACACCTACAGACAATTTAGAGTTTCCATTGCTGATGTCTAACCTCTTCTGTCTGTTGTCCAGCGAAGGCCAGCAGACGCGTCCCGGGGCTCGTCTCCAGCATGGAGGGCTGGCAGAATCCAACGCTGCCGGTCCACACAGAGTCCATCACCGCACTCCGCCCTTCGCTCAGATCCCACAGGCAGACCTGCATGTCCCGTCCCTGACTGCTCCGCCGATGGGAAGAACATTTCATTTAATTCGCATATTTTCCAAACACACATTACTGACCATTAAGGCAGGGCAATATATCAATATTATATCAATATATGAGGCTAGATATCATCTTAAATTTTGGATATCTTAAAATCGCAGTATGACAAAAGTGTTGTCTCTTATCCTGGTTTTAAAGACTGCATTACAGTAAAGTGATGTAATTTTCTAAATTTACCGGACTGTTTTAGCTCTTTAGCTGCCTTTACCTACTTAGTCATTGTATCCACATTATTGATGATTATTTATCAAAAATCTCATTGTATAAATATTTTGTGAAAGCCCTAATAGCCAACCCTACAATATCTCCGCAATATCAACATCAATGTATTTGGTCAAACATTGTGATATTTGATTTTCTCCATATCACCCAGCTCTACTGACCGATCAAAATATGCGTGACACTGAATGCTTCCTACGTAATTATTTTATCCCCACAGGTTCTAAGCTTTGCTAAAAAGAAAACAATACATTGTGAAGTGAACATCTAAAGTCAGAAATATGTTTACATTCCCAAATGCTCAGCAGCGAGAGGTGGGCGGGTTGATTCAGTGGGTAGAGCAGGCGCACATACACTTGGAGGTTTATGCCTCGACACAGAAGTCCAGGATTCGAATCCGACCTGTGACGATTTCTTGCATGTCTTCCCCCTCTCTCTCCCCTTTCTCACCTAGCTGTCCTGTCAAATAAAGGCGGAAAAGGCTAAAAAATAATCTAAAAAATAAAAAAAAAGGAAACAGCGAGAGGAGTAAAAGTGAAGGACCAGGAGAACTGTCCTCACCTGATGAGGGTGTCCGTCGCCTGCAGTGTGCTGACCCAGATAACCGAGCTACCAGAATGACCTTCTACAATCTTCTGAGCCCGCCTGGTGTTCAGGTTCCACATATGGATGGCACCCTTCCCTGACCTGCAAAACCCAACAGGATGCTTTATGAACTCATACAGTATACACAACATATCAGTTATTGCTCTGCTCTCACCTACACCTAAAAAGGAAAATATTTGCTCTTGTCCAAATTAACAAATATATCAAAATAACATTGAAACATTGTGTGGTGCTTTGATAGCTGTTCTTACACATCCAAGCTCTGTCTCCCTTTTAAAAACTGAAGTGAATCCTGATTGGCTGGCTTGGTATGTACAGTACTTACCACATGCAATAAAACTAACCTGTTTATTAGAGCTGGGCAATACATCGATATTATATTGATATCGTGATATGAGACTAGATATTGTCTTAGATTTTGGACATCGTAATATGGCATAAGTGTTGTCTTTTCCTGGTTTTAAAGGCTGTATTACCATAAAGTGATGTCACTTTCTGAACTCACCAGACTATTGTAACTGTTCTATTATTTGCCTTTACCCATTTAGTCATTATATCCACATTACTGATGATTATTTATCAAAAATCTCATTGTGTAAATATTTTGTGAAAGCACCAATAGTCAACACTACAATATCGTTGTGGTATTGATATTGAGGTATTTGGTCAAAAATATCGTGATTTTTGATTTTCTCCATATCGCCCAGCTCTACTGTTTATGTGTCTCTTGTGATTACGATTGGGCATTGAGAACCGGTTCCAACTTAGAAATGTTTCAAAAATTACAATTACAATGGAATTGTTTTTTTAGTGGAACCGTTTGGAAAATTTGGTTTCGAATGCGATCATCGGTTCCAAATTTAACACGTGCAAGTTTTGGTTTCCCTAGCGGCCGCCGTACTTCCAGGCACGTTGAGTTGCCGCCGTGGAGCACAGTAAGTGCCGCTCTAAAGTGTGGCTTGATTATACATTGAAAAGCCCTGTAAAACTGTACACCGCTATTAAATCAAAATGTAATGTTCCTCTTATCTGTGAAATAGGCATGTGACCCGTTTCAACTCCACCACTCAGAGAATCAGAATCGGGAATTGATCAAAACCTTAATCGAAAGGAAGAATTGGAATTGGAAATTGATGCCCAAGGGGCTGGGCGATATGGAGAAAATCAAATATTACAAAGAAATTTACCAAATAACTCAATATCGATATTAGAACAGAATAGAATACACTTTATTGGCCCCGAGGGGACATTTGTCTTGGGCATAGTGCTACAATCTGTTGCTTCACAACACAAACATGTAACAGAAAAAAACATTCTAAAATTGACATAAAAATCAAAATAAAAACATAAACATAAGATCAACAAAGCATCTGAGGACATAAAGGAAGGACACATACAGTATGACTGTAGAGACAATACGACATCTTAAAAAGTGACTGTAAGAATTAAAGTGAAAAGTGCAAAAAGTGCTGGTGGTTTTATTTTGGCTGGTAGTTCTTAAGATTTACTATTGGAGTTCAGCAGCTTGATAGACGTTATATAAATAAATATAAATATTATATATAATATTGCAACCATATTGTAGGGTTGACTTGTTCAATTGTTCAAATCAAAATTATGCCCAACTCTACTTGTGATGGACTAAATGAAGGAGGAAGATGAAGAGCCAAAATATGAACATTGAGATAAATGACTCACCCAGAAAATAGGAGGGGAGTGTCCCTTCCATGGCAGCTGAAGTGGAGGGTGTTGAGGGGCCCACCAGCCCCCCTCAGGGTGTAGATGGGGGACGGAGCAGGACGAGACATCCCCGGGTTTCAATGCAATCGAGGTATGGTTGCAGGGAGGCCTCAAACCCATGTCATGACACCCACTGAAAGAGAGAGGTGAGTAACTTCTCGGATTTATCTGAAGAAGGTGAAAATGCAGTTTGAGTTCCAGACAGTATTTCTCCAACTAGGGCTGTGCAATGAATCGAACTTTGATCGCAATTTCATTTTTGGCTGGTAAGGGGTCACAAAAGCAATGTGAATCGAGAAAAACTATTATTTTGCACATTACATTTTGCAGACTGCAAACTCTTCTTTGGCTTGTGTTTTGAAGGGGAATTCAAAAAAGTTCAACAGGAAAAGTATTAAGGGAAATTTCACAGTTCAAGGTGTTTTTACTGCCGATTTGTTGAACTGTTTCACTGCTTTTTAAGTTTAAATAACGGCAACATCTTTCCAAAAGCCAATGAGTAATCGTGCTAAATAATCCTGATTTCAATATTGACCAAAATAATTGTCATGTTTTCCATAATCATGCAGCCCTAGCTTCAACAAAACGGTACTCTGCATTTTTAGCAGAAATTTATAAATGGATAAACATTTCATTAAAATCAGGTTAATTGGCTCTTTCAGAGGGATGCAATAAGATGAAAGTCAATTAAATGATCAGAAACCTAATTATGCCTTGTTTTAACACTGAGCAGAGACTGTCAGAAAATAGCTCCATTTTGCCTCGAAGCCTTTCTCCTTCACACAGCAGACAGTTGTGTTTAATGCACTGTCTGTATTTTCTCTATTGTTAGTAGCTACAAACCCTGTGGCTCTCTCACTCCATCTTTCTCCTTCTAGTCTACCTGATAACACCTCTCTTAGTCAATACGTCATAAATCACAACCTCTGACAGCCTAATTACAGTAAACAGACAGAGCTTTTTTTGGCTTCTCACTCCTCTTGTGATCAACAGCCGTTGTCCCAGAGGCAGAAGCAACAGCTCAGGCTTTTATGTCGTTTGTAGGCTGGGCTGCTGAGGAAACCCAACCGACCGCAGGTATGCTGCTAGGAAATGATGCGTCAACATTAAAAATGCAGTGCAATCACGTGTGAGTGACTCTTAGCGACTGGCTTCAGATAGATAATATCCATCTATCCATCCAGTTTCTAAACAGCTCATCGTGTTTAGAATCACAGGTGTCTCTAACCTGTTAATGCCGATATTCAGTGTATTTAAATTAGACCATTTTTATACCCCAAAAAAAAAGAAAGAAAAAGTTCTTAAATTCAGGATGACGCATCCCCACTTCTCAGAGTTATGGAAAACAATGGCTTTCACAAAAAAACACCTACTCATACACAAATCAACAATTACCTGATACTTATACAATACAATTAGTAATTAAAATTTTAAAAAGTCTTTCCGGTTTGACTGGCTACCACCCCTGAGGCTGCTAAGTTAATTCCTCCCTCACCTATGCTGACATTATTTTTCCACCTGGTTATCTGCAAATACATGTTCGCCAAGTCTAATAATAATCAAAATCGGCCTCACCACACTACTAAAAATGTAGACGTAAAGTAGTGCACAATAATACACTGAAAGAATTACAATTAAAGGAATACTTTGACATAGGTAGGATTGGGCATTGAGAACCAAAGGATTCTAATGGAATCGTTTTTTATTGGAATCGTTAGATTAGAATCCAATCAGCGGTTGCAAATTTAACACAAGTAACTAACTAAGTTTTGGTTTCCATAGCGGCCACCGTTCTTCCCATAGACAGTAAAAGAATGGACACAGCGACGCCATAGACTTCGACGGAGAACAGTGAAGTCTCTTTTCCGGTGATGGCTGAGCGTTACTGAGCAGCCTCCAACTGAGCTTGAAGACGTAGATGTGACGTCTGAAAGTTGGAAGTCTTCTGGTAGCTGTGCCAAGAGAAATCTCAATCATTCCCAATCTAGCAGAGACGGAGAGCGTAGGTATATGTAAGGAGATAACATAGACACAGGCTAATTATTGATCACTAAAATGATAGTTAACATTAGTAATTAAACTTAAACAGCTAATGTGAGTCAAAACTGCCTGCAAGCTTCTCCTGTACTGTACAGTAATTTCTCTACTGTGCGACAGTAAGTTGCGTGGTTATGACACAATCGTTAGCCTATTTTTATAAAAACGTCTGCTGCGGAGCCATAACGTGAGATACAAGGTAAGGTTTTTTATACATTGTCGTGTTTCTTTAGAGATAAACAATGGACAAATAGTCTTTAAACGCTTCAGATGTAAAGTTATTCTCTGTCAAAGTGACGCCAAAATGAATGGCAGTCAATGGAATGCTAACGGAAGGTGATGGCTTGTTAGCCTAGAATCTCCCCATAGGACGTACGCTTTCTGGATGCTCGCTTACCCCCTTGGTTCTTCCACACGCTTGTTGTGTTGCAGCCATGGAGCACAGTAAGTGGCGCTCTAAAGTGTGGCTTTATTTTACGTTGAAAAAGCCCGGTAAAACTGTAAATCAACATTAAATAAGAATAAAAATGTCCTCTTATCTGTGAAATAAGCATCTGACCCGTTTCAACTCCGCCCCTCAAAGAATCAGATTCGAGAATCAATAACAACCGGAATCTAAAGTTAGAATTGGAATTATTAAAATCAAAACAATGCCCAATCCTAGACATACGGCTGGGCGATATGGAGAAAATCAAATATAACAATATTTTTTACCAAATGCCTCTATATCAATATATTGCGACCATAATGTAGGGTTGACTGTTGGTGCTTTCACAACATAATTACACAATGAGATTTTTGACAAATAATTATTAGTAATTTGGATCAGTAAATTAAAGGGGACGAAGGGCAAAATCTTCTATCTATCTAATTATCTATCTTCTCGTCTAACTCTAGCAAGAAAGCGGGTAAAAACTATTCTAGCACAATATGGATAACTAGCCTATATGTTTTATGTCATCTGAGTTAATGAACACAACCTCACCACCACCACCACCATCCCCCCATCCTCCAACCCTCCTCCACTTTTACTTATCATAACCCTTGCTCCCTGCAATCAGTGGACTCTGAAACTGGAGCCTGAGGCATTCAGGAGCAACTCATTTCAGGAGGTTAGTGGTTAAATTGTCCATGTGAATCTGTGAAGCGGAGAGACAGAGACCCCTGGCCAGCCTGCCTAATTAAGGACACAACGCTGCAGTCGGATCAACTGAAGGGGAGACAGTCATCACATCAGCTTTACTATCAGTTAACACACTGCATGCTTGCAAAATGGAGCATTTTTTCCAATGCTCACTATAGAAGAGATAGCACTAACATCCATCCAAATCTGTAAAATGACCGATGGTAAAGCATATAGCTATTTGCATACAAACAGACGTTTGACATTTAGCTAGGTATCACTAGGGTTGGGTATCGTTTGGATTTTTAGGATTCCGATGCTGAACCGGTACTTTTAAAACGATTCCAATTCCTAAACCGATTCTTGAAAAAGCGCAATATGTTTACTAGCGATCACGTGCAGTGAATGGTTAATATGCTTTTACGTCCTAGCCTACATTTACGGTAGCTAGCTAACGGTAGACTACAGAGAAAGGGTGATATTTTTACGTCCGTTTCAGAGCGACAGAGGGAAAATATTTCAGTCGACACATTGTGGAATGTGGTACCAAAATGAGGAACCGAAATTTGCGTTCTAATCGGGTCCGATTCCTAACGTTTGTGTAGGAACCGGTTCCATAGTGGAACCGGGTTTTGGTACCCAACCCTAGGTATCACTCATATCTATGAGCTAAAGCAGCACAAAATCCCTTTGGCCAACAACTGTACAAACTTGTTTTTGTGTGGTATGGAAAAAATGGCAAAAACCGTCAACAGTGGTTTTTTAAGGGTCTACCAGTTAAGCCCTGAATGTAAGGGCATGGCTGCATTCCTGAGCCAGAGTCCTGTGTGAGTGTGTGACAGGATGGGGCTCACCCTGATAACAGGTGGATTAAGCGTCCCTTATTGTCCTCTTGCAGCAGGCCTTTGCGGAGCAATGAGTCACGGACACAGCAGCCTGAAACAGTCTGTTTGTTGACTGTTTTCATTGTCTCAAGGCCAGTGGCTGTAAGACTTTCCAATGGCAATCACAGCTACCTGTCAATCACAGACAACAGTTGGGGACAGTGATGGACATGTCACTTGGGGACTAAATAACCAAACGTATATCTAAATGATGAGTGTAATGGCCACTTTCCCCTGCCGCCACTTCCTCGATGGACTGTCCCTTCTGTTTTCCAGGCGTCAGCATTTCCAGTGTCTAAATTGCCCGCAACAATGGGTCCGTTGTGGCGGCTGCAAGTGAGTCCCCCCCCCCACAAACCCAAATACAAACATGCAGGCAGCTCAGGAAGGGAGAGACAGATAATGTAAACAAACAAGACGGTGGCAGGATGTCACTCCAATCTATTTGTAAGGACCCTTAAATTGTTCCTTGCCAACAGAGAGAGGCAGCCGAGCAAACAATCAAGCCGGCCACTTGTCAAGCTTGTATGTTCGACGTCTCTAGCAACTGCAAAGATACCTTGCTGGAGCAGGGGCAGTAAGTAGCTGCGGATCCTCAAGGACAGGTAACCTGTTCTATTAAGATCTCCAAACTATTCTCCGCACCCGGCAGTTTCAATGAACCTAAGAAGCTTCATAAAGTGATTGAGCAATAGATAACAAATAGGTCAGTGAACTGTCTTATTAAACATGTCCACATGTCCAAATCTCAGTGACTAGCTAGGCCTAATTAAGCGTGTGTGTGTGTGTGTGTGTGTGTGTGTGTGTGTGTGTGTGTGTGTGTGTGTGTGTGTGTGCGTGTGCGTGCGTGTTGGACAGGGCATAATAAATCAGACTGACTGATTAATATACCTGAGCTGGATATAGGGACCCAGTGGGAAGAGGCAGGAGAGGAGGACTGAGGCTCCTGCTGGCCCTGTAACAGATAAGACAGCTCGGGGGTAATCTGACTCTAAGTCCATGGATAAAGGCAGTTTGTCTCTTCTTGGGCCGTCTGTCCACACCTACTGGGTAATTAGGCCTAATTATGAGAGAAAGGTCCGCTTCCCCTTCATGTTATTAAATAAGAGCCAGCCTCGTCCGCCAAGGATCTCTCAACACCAGCAAGGGGCTGGCGACCTTCAGATCAAACGCAGCCACTATCTATGCACCCCTCCACCTCCCCCCCACCCCGCTGCCCCGACTGCAGCACCCGTTCCCCTCCTCGACATTGCTGCACATATGAGAGCTCGAGGAGGGAGGGGGCAGAGAGGGTATTCGTTATGATGTGGGGCATCAAAGTTTTTTTTGACTAGAGGTGAGGAGGGGGGGTCCTGTCCACATTCCTCTCCCTTGGCGCTTTAGTGCTGGTATCATGTGATCGGCAGCTACCCACCTGAGCTGCCCCCTTGTCAAATTCTGCCATTCATAAATAAGAGCAGAGCGGGAGGGGATATACTGATCACAGGGGTTTATTATAGAAGCTTTATAATGTGCCCCAGCTTCACAGGAGCCATTATGGAGGCATGGGATCCCAAGATCCCCCGCTGATATCAGCCTCATCAAATATGAGATCTGAGCTGCGTGATGAAAACTGAAGTAGATTACACATAACTCAAAAAGCTGCACATTCTAGATAGGCCTTGCAATGAAAAGCCAACTTTATAACTGATAGTATTTCTTTTCTATAACATATTTGCCAACCAGCTTTAAAAAAAAAAAAAAAAAAAAAGACCTCAAATCCGTCCATTTCTGCTACATCATACCTGAACTATTAGTCATTCTGTTGTTTATCGCAGGCAATGGTCTTTATCGGCTGTTTCCCTGCTTTTCACCGTCTGGCCAAGGGGGCGCTTCCCCCTCGCTCTGCTGGTCAGTGGGTGGGTGGTGAGCTGGCGCTATGCTCATTAGACAGCCTTTCTGCCCTAACCCTAACCCTAACCCTCCCCCAACTAATACAGATCCTTCTGAGGAGGAAACCAACGTGCCAAATAGAGAGCGGGGTCCATTATAAAAGTCCAGTTAGACAAACAACATGGGAAGTGGCGAGGAAGACACACGCCCTTTATTGTGTCTTGGTGGGGTTATCTGGACTGGATAAACAGCCCAGCATCAGATAGAAGCTGAAGTCTGACACAAGTGCACCAACACCCACTGTCAGTCACAGATCCAATGAGTGGGAAGAGGGGGCATTGTTTGCGTGAATGGCGTGAATGCTAAGCAGAGGCCACTGCAGATAAGAGCTCAATGCCTTGTGGCTGTCACTGAGGCAGGCACTGATGGAGCACTGTGTCAGAGGGTCCTGTTTTAGGAGGTCCTGACTGTGGTCAACAGGTACCCGGAGCCTTATCTGTTTGCATTATCACTCATTTCCTCCACGAGGTCATTTACCTGAACACTAGAGGATAAAGGGACACAAGAGGGTCGACAGACAAGTGTCATCATACATCTCCACACGTTCAGGATGTGATGAGCATTGGATCAATAGGGATTTTGCTGTCCATACAGCAAAGATATGAAAACAAGTAAATGTTTATGGTGCCATAATCTCAATAAGACGTCATGCAGGGGAGATCAAACACAGAAACAACAAGATGTTACACTTTGTCAAACAGCACATCCCCCAGTGTTACAACTGTCAGTCATCATCAGGGGAGTGACGAGTGACTGCATGACTATTTCTACATGGTGAACAGTTTCCAGAGTTCAGCCAGAACTCCTCTACCAAATTTAAAAAGCCGAACAAAAACTAGTACAACTCCAAGTTGTGCATTATCATGGGAGATATTGTGAGCTGGATATAGGAGCTCCATGATCAGTCTCACAACTACAGTAAAAAGCACTCACCCACCAAAGCTGCATAATCTTTTAAAATGGCTGTTTGAATATGATACACAACATAATACAAATTAATAGAAAATCATAATAGAAAAGATTTGGAACTTAATTAATTAATCTGCAATCTGAACTCTGACCTGCTTAAAAATACACTTGACAGACAATCATAGGATATGTGTGCCAGCCTTCTTCATTAACAAATGAGTGCACGTTAAGTTAAAGAGAAAATAGCTAAAATGTTTTTTGTATGCTTAATTGTAATGATTTATCTAATGTTAAGAATTCCATTAAATACTCTGTATCTGCTCTGAGTCCTCCCACACACGCTTTCTTCAAAAATAAATGTAGGTTGCAGCTAGTTCAAGACATTTCATGAGCTTGTCTATGAACAGTCTACACCAAACTTCATTCAAAAATTAGAACGTTTCTGTTGCCTGGTCATTGGCACATACATGCACCTCCCTGACTTTAGTAACGGGGAGAGACATAATATTTGCAGCTCAACTTGTATGAGGAAACACTGAACACAAGTATACTCTGCTGGAAGATGACTAAAAGTTTAACATTAGAGTTAGTTACAAAAGTTACAATGTAAGCATTTATCATAAAAGTGTTATTTTACTGGTCTTGTTTGACAGCTGTTGTTTTTTACTTATTTTACCATGTACTGGTGTCTCAATGCGACTCTACTAGACAGGGCTGCTTTATGCTCACAGCAGTGTTTATTAGTTATCATTCGGAAGCTATAGCATTAACTAAAATACTGGGAAGAAAACAGAAAAGTTAAGACTTAATCTCATGTTTACAAGGTTAGCAACAAGCTAGCAACTACCTACCACAACAGCTACACACAATACATGTACCTTTGTTATTATATGATAGGCGTTATCGCTGGGTAAAGTAGGGTCACTATAGTAAAAGAAATAGGCTTTAACAAAATTTGACAAAATACCATTTCAGTGACACACCGGTGTTTTGGCAGTTGTCAGCCAGCTTTGCGAGGAAGGGTTACAAAACATGCGCCGGACTTAAAGGACCTCTATTTAGAGCAGATGAGCTGCCCAAGAAAGTGCCTGTATAGAAAACTCAGCTCTCTCTCTCTCTCTCTCTCTCTCTCTCTCTCTCTCTCTCTCTCTCTCTCTCTCTCTCTCTGTCTCTCTGTCTCTCTGTCTCTCTCTCTCTCTCTCTCTCTCTCTCTCTCTCTCTCTCTCTCTCTCTCTCTCTGTCTCTGTCTCTCTGTCTCTGTCTCTCTCTCTCTCTCTCTCTCTCTCTCTCTCTCTCTCTCTCTCTCTCTCTCTCTCTCTCTCGCTCTCTCTGTCTCTGTCTCTCTGTCTCTGTCTCTGTCTCTCTGTCTCTGTCTCTCTCTCTCTCTCTGAGGTGTACAGGATAAACAGTAAATTATAAAAAGAGCAGAACAGCACCCTGTTGTTAGATTGTCCACAAAACATGTTATTTCAATTTAAGAGAATAGAAGAATACTAAAACCCAAGATATATGCTCTTTCAAATCCTACTACCATAATAGGATTCCATTGGTGGAATGTAACTAAGTAGCCTACATTATTCAAGTAGCCTACTGGCTACGTGAGTACAAATTTGAGGTAGGCTACTTGTACTTCTTTTCTTTTGCATGCTACTTTCTACTATAATTTTTACTCCACTACATTAATCTGGCAGCTTTAGTTTCTAGTTACTTTAAAAAAATTAAGATTTTTGCTCACAAAACACATGTAGTTTATAAAATACGATGTTTAATATAAATTAACCTACCCAACAATAGACAAAATGATTAGCCGATTAAAGAACTGTTTTGATCATTTCCAGTTTCATAAATGTGAGGATTTTTCTGCATTGAGTAGTTAACTTTTATTACTATAAGTGTATTTTTCTGATGATACTTACTTAAGTACCATTTTGTCTGTCTCTACCTGGCTATACTTTGTATATCACATTGCACTTTTCTGTTTTTGCATTTCGTTGTCTTTGTACTTGTACTCTGCACAATGACAATAAAGTTGAATCTAATCTAATCTAATCTTATTTTCACTTTCACTTCACAACTTTACTTAAGTAAAGGATCTGAATTCTTCCACCACTGTGGGATTCTAAACATTCTGACTACCTAAAAAACATACGAACTGAGTGATAGCCTAACTATAGAACTTGCAAAAGCCTTACAATACTGCAAGAACAGGAGGGTCTTTATTATTTTCATCCTTTTCAGTCTAATGGAGAAAGAGAGACAGAGAAAACACAGGGCCTTAATCCACAGAGCACACAGACCCCTTTCATGGGAGTGCTGGGAGAGACCTTTTATTTGTCCATTCCTATCATGGAGAAAGCTGGTTTCAAGCTCGGCTAGGTCTGAGCTTGAAGATTAGATGAAACCAGAGTGTTTTAAACCTCTTCTGTGGCCGTGGATTAGAGTCAGCCGGTCCCCCTGCACTCTGAAATGAAACAATAAGGAGTACAGGTGGCTCAGTGGGAGTAGGTGCATGGCGTGAGGAGCACATTGGGTTAGAAACCGAAATAATCTCCAAGCAACAAAAAAAGCTCCAAAAGATTAAGGATAGCAATCGTTTAACTTTAAAAAGCAGAGAGGGAAATACCTCACGTACACCAGTTTATATTTGGGAAAGTAAATGTTAACATTTTGCCTAAGCAGCCTTCATAAAGGACACTCCCCCAGTCATCATGCTATCTCATAGTCTTTGGTGTATTACTGGGGTGCAGCACATCAATTTTAATGTGCATGTTAACCCCGCTTAAATTACACTCTCACCTCCTAGACATACTGCGCTCAAATGATACTAAATGAGACATACAATATTTGGGATTTAGAGTGGAGGATGACTATCAGTGTATCTAATTCACTAATGAGCTAGATGAAATACTTAAGCACTTAATGACATTCGTGAACAGGGTGAGTCTCAGTTGTAGAGCAGCAGTGAGAGTTGAAACCAATTAGTGCAAATGGAGGTGGCAGGACGGTAACCCCTCAGCAGGAGGTGGGAGAAAGTGTCTGCTGCCCTGCCTGGACAGATACCATGGCCTACATCATCATCAATTATTCCTGGCATCTCAACTTACCCAGGGGCAGGGGGGGGGGAGGCGGTCGGGACAATGCCAGGGTGCACTTGAGAGCTTGAGGCTTGGTCTCCCCATGGGTCCGAGGAGGAGGAGGAGGAGGAGGAGGAGGAGAAGAGGACAAGGTGGGGGTGTGTATACAGTATCTATCATCCATCCAACCCAAGAGACTGCGTGGTAAGGAAATCCCTGGAATCCCACTCTCGCTCCAGCCACCCAGTCGCTGGGGCAGGCAGGTCACTTTACAGCTCATCACCAAATTAGAAAGGCTGCGGGTCAGCACGAGCAGCAGCCAGACCACAGACAGATAGAAATAGATGGGAGTGCTACGGTGCAGTTGGCTGGAGATCATTCACCAGGCTCCTCTCTCATCATGGAGAGGTAGAGGACTGCACTGTACACCATGGAGGGCAAAACCCCAGGGAGGAACACTAAACAGCATTTTAAGTCCACTGATAGCTACTGTACCAAGAGACTGACGAGAATGAAGAATTTTTATCGGCTACACACCAAGATACAATGATAGAGAATATGCAATACTTTTCTAGAGGTGCAGACAAAGGAGTGGAAGCACTGCCGGGTCTTTCTTGTATTCACCTACAGGTGCTCTTTGGATATTCCGGTTGTACTGTGTTTATTTCAGCCTGTAAAGGGCTCCATCGCATGGGCTGAAACTGGTCTCAATTCAAAAAATGTAAAAATGCACGTCTCCGTTAAAAAACCCATGGCATTCCGTAGTGCAACATTATAAATGCCTTTCTTCTATATGGCAATGCATTTTAAAATTCCTAGTGGTGTTTTAAATGTGAAATTATTACATTCCTGACAATAAGGGAAAAGGAAGCTAACAATAAAGGGTAAGTACGGTATATTAAAGCTTTAGTGCGTAACTTTTTGATATTAATAAACATCCGTTACATTCAAGCCATTGCCAAATGAGTTGCTACAAAGCTAATTAAGACTATCAGCTCCACACAACTCTCTCTGGATTTCTCAGTATGGCTATGTTCAGAAGATTGTGACTTTCCCGCGCAGGAACTCGAGTGAAGATAATGACCTCTTCTGAAGAATCCATCATATTTTTTTTAATCCTCCGTGTCCTCCTTGGCTACTAGCAACTGCATGGAAGTGTGTGTGTGTAAATTTTGTTTTTATAAACGCAATATGGATATACCTCTTTAATCTATGCAGTTTGTATGACGGCATTGCCATTATATGGTTATATCATAAGGAGAAGAATGCTTCATCAGAAGGATATTTGGTTACACTTTACTTGAAGGTATCTACATAAGAGTGACATGACACTGTCATGAACATGTCATAAACATTATAAACAAGTCATAAACGTTTATGACATAACGCTTCTTTTAGTAAGTGTCATTCGGTTTTTGTCATGACAAGTTATGGTTATGTTAGGGTTAGAGTTAGAGTAAGGGTTAGGGTTCATGTGTCATGACTGTGTCATGACAGTGTCATGACACTCTTATGTAGATACCTTCAAGTAAAGTGTTACCGGATATTTGAATGTTGCCATGATCATTTTCATAAGAATGGTGATTTTCAAACTTGTTGTTGAAGCTAACACACAGTGCTGACTGACATCAGTCACGTGTCCATTATTGACTTTGTTGTTACTGTTGCTCAACCTGATTTACCCGCTCGTACATCAGTTAGTAATTTCCTACATTTCCCAGAATACCTTTTTGACAATCCTCAGTGAACTTCTTTCCTTCAGGCAAAGATGAACAAGTTTGTGAATACAAACAAGCACTTCAGTTATTGCAGACCATTGCTCAAAACAAAATATGTTTGTCACTACATTGAATTCTGGGAGACTGAGGCCATTCAAATAAAAAGGGGTGTAGAAATGTGTATTGTGTTAACGTTTTTGATAGTTTTACTCTATGTTCTAGCAAGTTACAGTTGAAACACGTTGATGTGATGCCTTCTATGTTCCAGATGATATCCAGTGGAATTTAAAAAAAACTACCCATTAACAAAACAGGATGGCACTCAGTTGGACACAAGAATAAATGTGTGTGTGCAAATCCCTGAATTTTCTTTATGTCTCAGTGGACGATTAAGCATTATGTTATCAGAAGAGAAAGAGAAGATACAGTGTATGGGAGTATGTGTTGGATGTGCAGGTGTGTTTTCCTTGGGCATCTTTGCAGGTGTGAATGGAGAGATCTCAGGGAGGGCGAGGAGTGACTGGCCTGCTTGTCACTTTGAGGCCTAGAACAAAACACAACTTAAATGGATCAGTATGTAGCAGGAAGGACACACAGGCACTATCAGCACTACTAAACCATCCTCCCTTGGAACAGTGAAGAAGGGGAGGCAGTCAGTGTCTAAAGTTAATATTCTTATCAGTTCTTTTTGAAACTCCTCTCTAATGATGAAGCTGTTTCTCATGGTCATGTCCACTGGGAGCAGCAGGCAAGGATAAAATATTATCTCTGACCCCAAATTACACATTTGGGAGTGAATGTTTTTTAAAAAGGTTTATCCTAGTCACCATATTAGAGCTGGGCGATATGGAAAAAAATCAAATATCACAATGCTTTTGACCAAATTACTAGTCCATATTGCGATAAAGACAGTCTAAAAATACCATTGTGTGGACAGAACTGAGCTCAGTGAGTGGAGACACATGCCGGGTCTCCTCTTCCAGTAGATGCCTCAACAAACCTTAATGACCACTCTACATTGCTGCTGCGACTTCATTTGTCATACGGGATGACATTAAGGCCAAGGGTTACTCGGTGACGGCTAATTACTGAGCGGGTTATATATACACTGGTCGCTGTGCGTGTGTGTGTTGGCTGTGACAGTGGCACTCCTGTTATTCAATCATCTGAAAATTTGTTTTGGAAAGACAGAGCGGAGGTATAGCTCTCCACAGCTTTATTTTTAGGGAACGTTCATGGGTAGCTACTGAACGCAGGCTCACAGTATACCCACACCATGCCATTCAAACAGGCAGTATGTGTGGACTTCCAAATACTATATTAGTATAGTATAGTATGCAAGAATGCTCATGTTCCCGTAGCACTCACACATCCACATTCCCACCTGTCCACTCCACACACACACACACACACACACACACACACAGATCAGTGACCAACAAATAAACACAGGCAGGCATAACTGTGAGCTCCAGAAGAAAAGCTAGCTGATACACACTGCATGTGTGTGTGCGTGTGTGTGTGTGTGTGTGTGTGTGTGTGTGTGTGTGTGTGTGTGTGTGTGTGTGTGAGATTCATTCACAAGCCGCTCGTCCCAACACACAGAGCTTTTAATGGCTAAACAGGAAAGGCAGAATCAATCACAGAGGCATCGACAGCAGCCGGAGGGCGAGTGCATCTGCATCACATAATAAGACCGTCTCTGCAGCTCAGCCTCTGTGTGTGTGTGTGTGTGTGTGTGTGTGCATTCTTACTATATACATGTTTATGGACAGGTCCATCGGCAGGAATTGCAATCTGTGCCAGTTGTATGCTTCAGCTCCGGCCCAAGCTGTTCCTTATATCTGCAGCCAGATGTCTTGACTGCAGAGTGGGAAGTCATCATGGCAATGGAAGCTACTTTTGATTTATGTGATGTGACTCAGACTGATAACACCAGAGCCCCAGAGCAGACACTGTCAGAAGGAAACTGTCAAGTTGGTGTTGATATCGATGCCCTCTCTGCTCTGCTGGTGTTTTAGGAAGTGTAATGAAGTAGCTTGTTATTTTCTGTGCAGAGGCTTGTTAAGTTGATTATCTCCATCAGTACCAGGGTTTGATCAATGTGAGGTTTTGAATGTTAAAGCTATCAATGTAATCACCCACATGGCATGCTGTTTTTTTTAGCTTCATTAAGGAAGATTACCAAATAAGCCAGCCTTACTTCTTTTAAATAATTCTTACCTAATAGAAATGTATTGCTCCAGACTATCCTGTTCCCATTCTGACTTAACTTCACCTAAGGCTTAACCAGTTCTACAAATCTGACACGACTGATGTCCCCCCCCCCATGTTTCTCCCAACAGTCCCTTGGTACTGGTTCAACATTTCAACAAAAACTGCACATATGACATTTATCACAATTTGACACCCTGTAGGCTGGGGCTATTTGCAACCAAAATGTAACACTGAGACATTTGTCCATCTCAGGTATTTGCACACTATTCCCGTGTCCACACATGTGATTCTGAATGTACTGGAAACATTTATTTTTGCTCCAGGCTATTTTTAGCCTTGTACTGAATGTAGCATCTTAACCACTTGCTTGACCTCATTTAAAATTAAAATATTTAAATTTGATTAAAGAAATGGAAGATATATATATATATCTATATATATATATATATAGATATATATAGATATATCTATATATATATAAATATTATAAGCAAGTCTAAGGGTCTAGAGCCTGGTGGCTCTGTGAGGCTGTACTTGAGTATAGTGGTGTGATAAACTAACTGCTAATGTCACGATGCTACCCTTACAATGTTACAGCACTTGCACAAACTAAACAGTAAAACCACACTAAACCTTGGTTCCTCATTGTCTTGCTATTAGATAGTATTACCT
Source organism: Sander lucioperca (assembly GCF_008315115.2). Taxonomy (NCBI): domain Eukaryota; kingdom Metazoa; phylum Chordata; class Actinopteri; order Perciformes; family Percidae; genus Sander; species Sander lucioperca. Next base: position 25,188,327 of record NC_050174.1, read on the forward strand.
GTCTGAGACAGGTAATACTGTTCTTAAACATGGCTCAACTAAATCTGATCACAGTAGCGTCAGGTTGGCCTTATGAAACAGCTAAATACTGGTTCAATAGTTTCTTAGGCTCATTCAATGTGTTCTAATTCGAATTTATACAACTAAAAAGCAATGCAGTGCTATGGAATTAAATTGAGCAATTCATCTACATGTGTACATCTGTTAAAATGAAAAAAGTGTGGCTGATCAAACAGTTGTTAGAGGGGCAACAACATAATCATAAATGATGTGAGTCCAAATGTTAAGTGCCAGACAAGTCTTGTTAATATCCAAACATCGGATGTGTTGCAACACACAATATAAGTCACGCAGCACGCTTTTGCTTGCAGACTGCTATTGTACCAAGCGGCATGCTTTAGCAGGCATACACACACAAACACCGTCCCTCTGTTGAATGCCGGCATCAAACACCAGCTCAATAAATCTCTGTGCAGCTTCCAGAGGTAATAAGACAGCTTTGTGTGTGGCAGAAAAGCCCTGACTAAATGATTTAGGAGTTTAGGTTGCTGATCGTAATTGCTCTCTTAGTGATGTCTGGGGAATCGAAACCACAAACTATGGCATTGTAGCACTTCCTATTTACTGCTGGCCACAGGCACTGGTGTTCTATGTAAGGCTGTGGTCAAGATAGGCCAAACCTAACCGCAGTGCTACACCTATCTCCTTTTTAAACACCCAATTCTCCTGAGATAAAGGCCACTGTAGCAGCCATGTGTATTGAATTTAGACCATTCCTGAGGGTATCCTGTTCTTATCAGGGGTCAGATAAGCTCATTTCACAGGCCCTCGCCTCCACTGGGCTACCAACAGGACCTCATCTACCTTTTCTCAATGTTTGTGGTTGAATGAGAGGTCATATAGGGAGGTAACTCGATGACTGAATCTTTCTAGGAGCGTAGCAAAATCAAATATGTAGTCTTTGAAACAAACAAGACAACCTTGACATTCCTGATGGGGAGTATTCAGACTCGGTCACAATCCAGCGGCAAGATTAAAATGTGTCTTTGGACTAAGGAGTCCCCCCGCAGAAGAATGTGGCGTCTGTAAACTGTGTCAATTCATACGGCAAATGAGAAGAAAAGCATACATTTGCATCTCAAAAAACATTTTCTACTTTCCCTGTTTTTGTGAGCCTACCATAAGGCTCAGTGCACGGCTTCAGCGGGTTCTTTGAGCTAATTGTCTTGAACTTGGGAGGCCAGATGAGGAAGAAAGCACCAAAATCTAGTTGGGAGACTCACCTTGGCTTACCAGTCTGAGGGCCTCATTTTTTTTTTTTACCTCCCGCCCCATCCAGGCCCTGTAGGCATCTCAGGCTGACAGCTCTTGAGCCAGATATTGGCAGTACAACAGAGCAGTCATAATTGGCCCCTATTCATTTCTTAGGGATAATCCTCGCCTAGGTTGAGCCTTTTCTGTTCCTAGCGTCATTTTTTCGCTAATGTTTACACAAGGTATGTATCGGTTTCTCCTCCTGAGGCTTTTGCTGCGGCTGCGGGGCTGTGTACCCATCATGTGTGTTTTATTGTGTGTCTGAGGGTTCTGCTCTTCCAGCGTGGCTGCTAGGGCTCAAGACCTGAAGTGACAAAGGCCCTGTGAATGTCTGACTCAGACAACTGTCAGTGCTCAATGGGCTGGATTAAGATGGAGCGTAGAACCGAGCGCACCCTGACATGTTGACATGTTCTACTAAGTGCATTTCAAGGTGGATTTAGCCTGTTTGCTCCATTGTGGAGGGACAGAAGAGACACAATTGCTTAATGGGACTGACTATTCTCGAGATGGCGGGTGAACTTTAGTCCCACTGTCTGGGTTAGGACTGACACCAGCTTCATTCTCAGGGTGAGTGAGGCTGCTGTGGATCCTGAGGAGGTTCAGGGGTTTCAGAGAGCTCTGTCCTTAACCAAACAAACACAGTGGAATTTCTGCCATTGTTGGTGCAGAGGGTTGAGTGACAGGGCTGCATAGCAGAGCTGCCTGTCAGCAGAGACGACTCAGGGTCAAAGTGTGACCAACCCTTGTAACACTGCTTAATATAAGACTGAGCCATGTAGCATATTTAACATAAACCTGTACAGATGCATTTTTACATTGATACTGTCAGTGGTTCTCTGGATTTGTTTTTGGATCCCTTTATAATGCTGTGTGAATGTAGAATTTTTTTTTAAAGGAATAGTTCAACATTTTGAGAAATCCTTATTTGGTTTCCTGCTGAGAGATAGAGTAAAATATTAATACCACTCTTATGTCCATACAGTAAATATCAAGTCAACGGCAGCAGTCCGTTACCTGTTTGTAGTCTTTATGTTAAGCTAAGCTGCCTCTGGCTGTACTTTTATATTTACTGTACAGATGTGACAGTGGTATAAATAAATAAGCACATTTCCTAAAATGTTGAACTAGTCCTAACACAACTATCAGTTTTCATCTTCTCTCAGTAAGTATATACATTTATATATTATATTATTTATAATATATATTTTGTTTTACAAAATGAACAGTGAAAAGGAACTCTTTTCACACACACACACACACACACACACACACACACACACACACACACACACACACACACACACACAGAGGATGCTTATGCATACTTGTACACATTAAATGAATACCTAATACAGATGCAAACGATCATGCAGTCATTTATGTAGAACACAGAACACTCAATCAGTGGGCATCATTGCTTTAATAGTGACACTTTGCATTTCAAAGTGTTATTACTTTACATATAAATTATGTATAACAAAGCTTTAAGGGAAAATTACACGTCTCTATTTACAATACTAAAGTTGGCAGCCAGGTGACATCAGGCCTGCATTCCCCAGTTTTGGGTTTTAGTGCAGGTCATCATTAGCTGGCCGACGTGAAAGTTGAACCCTGACCCCCTCCGTGGGGCACAGCAGAGCTGACTGGTCAAACATTGGGCCTGGAGTGACTGATCAACAACAATGAACACATACTAGACAGATATGCCATAAAAATGTCATTTTGTGTGTGTGAGGAGCCATTGAGTGTGAGATGTAGAGCAGATGAAAAAACGCAGAAGGGAAGTGGAGGGTAAAAAGCAAACAGACATTACAGTTACACTGATGGCCTCAATAACTTCCCTCGCATTGCCTTGGGCCCACCCTGAGGTCTCTGAAGTGGCTCGTTAAGCACAGGAACACCGACTCAATTACCCTGGGCAAACACGCTGCCACCGCTCGCTGTTGTGTTGGTTGGCTGGCTGGTTGGCTCTGTCCGTTCTCTGGCCATCCTACACAGCCCCCCGCCTCCCAGCCCCCTGCCGTGCAGCGCCGCAGCATGTGAGCCCTCTGTGCTCCAAGTGATAGAGTCAAGCTGTTCCTGCTGAGCGGAGGTCAGGGTCCTTCAGTCAGCACCTCGGCCCTGAACAGAGCACACAGGAATCCCCCTTCCCTCCCTAACCAGGGCTGAAAGTCAGCTCTCTCTCCTCTGGCCCAGGTCCAAATAAACCTGGTACCTCTCTCTCTCTCTCTTTTTCCTCTCTCCATCTCCTGGCACACTGTCACTCCCATCATCGGAATCATTAATCAGACTGGGCAGATTAGACTTCAAATAAAAATAAACTACGCCCAGCAGCCTCCTCTTAGATCCCTCAATTTCTTCCAACCCGCTTTATTGACAGCCCTCCTCCTCTTCCTCCTCTACTTAATAAACCCAAGATGTCCAGTACAGCCAGCAGGTTGAGCATTTTGGGCACTTTGGCAAACCGTGGGGGGCTATTACTGCTTTATTGATATAAACAACTGGCCTTATCTTCAAGGGTGATGACTCTTTAGGCCTAACCTGCCGTCCATGTAAATACACAACAGATAACCCTTATCAGTTTGGCACCAATAAAGCCAGTCTGCTTTCAAACGTCATCCAAAAGCACATATCTTTTATAGGGATTAAAGGGATTAAATGTGCAACCTGAATGTATTCAGGCTTATGTTTTATCCAATGGCTATTTTATCCTCTCTTCCATTCTTGGCTCTGAAAAAAAGGGGAGAATTAGAGGGCAATAGTGCCACCTTTGGGTGAGTCTGAGTAGTACAGTTGGTAGAGCTCTCACAGCTCTGTTATCATCAGGCAGAGTTGCCCCGTGCCCGGGCTGTGGCATCCACACAGCTTTTGACAACACATGTTTGTAGCCCCACTCTATTCTTTCGTGCATTGGGAAGGAGCATGGGGTCTAGGGTCTGCTGGGCCCTAAACAAGCTGGAGCTGCCTGGCCAGATCTTAGCTGGCTGACTGACAGGCGGTTTGTGTGTGTCCATGGGAAATGGGGCGGTGTCGCTGTGGCGACGGCCCTGGGGCCATCCATCAGTGTCATGGGGGGGGGGGGGTATATGGTATGTGTCACCTCCAAGACTAATGGACAGGAAGTACAGCCGGAGAAACAACAATATTTGCAGAATATATATATTCAGAAAAACTTTACGATTTCAACAAAACCCTGAGCACAGGCCTTAATCCTGATTGATGAGCCTGTTTATTTAAAAGACGCTTGCTCTGCGGTCAGGCCTCTCACTAACTGATCTATAACCCTGTGCTTTTTTTTTAGAGGACACACTCACAAAATGCATGTATATGGAATAATCATAGCCTTGGTTATGATGTGACTTGTCAGTAACACTAACCTGGGCAGCCAGTGATGATCTGCATGACTGGCCTATGAAGAGACCCTGATCCCAGAGAAAGCACTGGGAAACTGGGGGCCATTTTGGGGCCATGTAGAAGGAGAGGGACAAGGAGAGGAAGCAGGAGAAACCCAGGCTAACTTCTTTCTACTGCCGCAGAGGGACCCTGTGTGCTCACCAGTGTTCAGAGACCGAGGTGCTTAACCTCAGCAGCCAGTTACCGTGGCGTCCAAGCCGGACCGCTTTGTGATGCTGACCTTGATCAGCTCCTCGGCACAGGTTGGGTGGATGCCTACTGTCTGCAACAGGTGGGAATATGTTGCTCCACACCTGAGACACATGCAAACACACAGGGAGGTCATTCATGTTGCTTATACTCACATTCTTTCATGACTAACTGGGTTAGTTATCCTCTAATAAGTCCAGAAATCTTCCAATTGTTCACGATCAGTTTGTATACGAAACAAAAGCTTTAAAAAAAAAAAAAAAAAAAAAAAAATGAAATGTATAAGTGCCCGAGTGTTGAGTGAAGAAAAGTCATCAGGCGCACTCAAATATATCCCATACTGCACATCTTGGTGACTTTTAGGGTGTTAAAACACATTCGGTCCCCCTACTGGTTGGAAGCGGAAGTGTCCATTACATTACAGTATGCACGTTTGCCAGATCGGGTAGCGGATCTGTAGTTCGAATGAGACATAATGAGACATTACGACAGCGGTAATGGACAATTCCGCTTCCAACCTGTAGGGGGACCGAAGCGGGAAAAGTTCTTCAGTGTTGCTTTAAAACCACAACTGGATGGTTGTTCTTTAGGGCATACATGCAGTAAAGAAGCTCACGCAGTTGACATTTTTAAATCTAGATTAACCCCCCCCTTCCCCCACACCTCTACTCATCATACTACAGCCGACCATAACACATCATCCTTTCTGCATCCTGCACAAACTTTTTCACTCATTCTCTTATGTTGCTGGTTTTGTATTGTTTTGTATTACTGCTTTAGTGCTGTTCAATTGTTTTGTTGCTGTCTGTTATTTCTGTGTTCCTTTAATTGTGAAGTGCACTGAGACAACGTTGAATGGTGATTTTAAATTGTAAAATGATTTTTAAATAAATTTTGATTAATTGATTGATTAAAAACCATATGTACCTTAAATAAAATCTAGGATTTATTTAACTTACTGGAAGCCCATAGCAAAGCCCTGTGTGACCTCTCCAGCGTTTGGACCGGTGAAGTGCAGACCCAGGATCTTCTGGTCTCCACCCCGCTCACATATTACCTAAGGAGGTAGAAAACTGGATTTAAGCCAAGGAGCTGAAGCCTTCTCTGCTTTTGGCCGTAGCGGTCAAAACAACCACAGAGCAGGACAAGTGGATCCCAACGCTGACTTGCTAGGCCACAGATGGACAAATGAAAAGGTTGGCAGGATTATGGATAAACCATTCAGACTATTTCATTTATTGAGTCAAACCCTCTCAAATTGTCCGTCTAGCAGCAGTCCGTACTCCACCAAACTGCTGCAGAAAAAAAAACGCTACTCCTGTCCTTCAACTATATGCATGTACAAATAGTGCATCTCACACAAACATATAGTATAAAGAACTACATTATATGGTGTATTAAAAAACTGCCAAAAAACCCCAGCTCAAAATATGTACAAAAAAGGTCACTGGGCTGTTTGGTTGGCAGTTTAACCCTACCTTTAAGTAACACTGGCTGGCATCGCGCTCTGCAACACTGAATTCCAGAGGCTTGTAGAAAGCATGGTAGACCTACACAGACATAAAAACAGAGGACAAAAACATTTTAACAGGAGAAATGGTATAGAATATATTACTGTGGTCCTCAAATCTGAGCAGTTTTATTTTGTAATATTGTATAGTAAAATAAATGCATATGTATAGTAAAAATAGTGAAGTTGTGCCTATGCGACAATCAGTTCTTCAAAGTGATGTCAACATAGCCTCTCGTGGATCTTTGCATTAAAACAGCAGAGCTTACAAATGTGCAAAAACAAACTCGAGCAGTGACGGTGATCTCTTTTTGTGTACATCTCACAAAGTGATGTATTAACTCTATCTGAAAATAGCAGCTAAAAGAACATAAGGACAGTAAACAAAAAATAAATTGCAGACAATACAGTATGCAATTGCAAGGCCTTATAAGCACTCATTCAAACACACTGCATAACATCTCAATAAACACATGCTTGCTCGTGATAGTGATTGATTTCAAACTCCTCACTGAAAGTGTGTGTGCGGTGTGTTTTATTCTACGGGCGAACGTGCCGACACAAGTTGTGAGGGCCATGCAGCTGTCGGGGGCCGGTGCTGCAGCTCCTCCTCAGATCTAAGCGCGCCTGTCATCACCCCATACACACCTCAATCAGGCCTCCTGCTCGCCTGTCACTCGCAGCGAGGAGCCCCACCTCGCAGCCTAAATCGTTTATCGGCGGCCTCGTGCAGGTGGTGGCGAGCATCTGGCACCGCGCTCACGTACGCAGGCACGTAAAATCCTGAGCTGCTTGCTGTTGCATTGTATGTGCGTGTCAGTGTTTGTTTAGGGGTTATGGGACATTGTGTTTTTTATGCAGGTTGATGGCAGTAACAAGCCACTAACACTGCCTTTGTAACTATCTTTGTGCATGTGTGGCATGTAGCCAATCATTTCTGCGTAAAGAAACTAAACTTATAATTGTGGACCAATGCTACACCAGTTCTGTGCTGTTATAATATAAAGAGGGGGCCATTTCTGATTAGAGACATAATTCCATTCTACATATACTGAGATTAGTTGTTTAATGAATTTCACAGTAAGTAAGTTGAGGACTTTAACAGACCACCTACAAAGTACCCTTGCACACAAAATTTGATTTCAACTGATTTTGTTTTTCAAAATGAAGGTAAGATTTTTCACCTAGACACTGCTGTGTTATTTTATTTTTATTATAATATATTAACACAAGAAAGAACACATCTCACTATATCATATGCCAAAATAATGTTTTTTTTCAAGGGGCATTTCACAACATTGTAGGCACTTGAGTTGCTACTTACAATGTGGGCTTTCCTGTGTAATTAAAACATTATGAACATATTCTTAACCACTGTATTTCCTATATAGTGGTAAAAGTTGGAGTAACTTTATATTGAAATTTAAGTCACTATGAAGAAACTAACAAATGTTTATTCCTGATTTTCTAATATATTTGAACTTGAAATGTGGACATTAAAGGGCTTTTCTTCCAAATACTACAAAACCATTCTGGAAATACTCACAGTTTATAGCTGTATTATAGCGGCACATACAGTGCTCAGCATAAGTGATACACCCATGCTAAAGTTGACTAAAAAGAGGAATAAAAAAATTATCTTTTGGAAATTGATCTTAATGTCTTAATTAAAGAAATGAGGAAAAATCCAACCTTTAAGGACACCAATTGTCTTTGTGAATGAATAATGTATCGTAAATAAATAAAAAATGTTCTTCCTTAAAATACAGGGGGCATAAGTAAGTACACCCCTATGTTAAATTCCCATAGAGGCTGGCAGATTTTTATTTTTAAAGGCCAGTTATTTCATGGATCCAGGATACTATGCATCCTGATAAAGTTCCCTTGGCCTTTGGAATTAAAATAGCCTCACATCATCACATACCCCACATCATCACATACCCTTCACCATACCTAGAGACTGGCATGGTTTTATTTCAGTTAGCCTAATAGCTGGTTTGATTTGCATTGAGAGATGATCTTATGGAAAGTACCCCATGCCAATCTCTAGGTATGGTGAAGGGTAATTTCCAAAAGATGATTTATTTATTACTCTTTTGAGTCAACTTTAGCATGGGTGTATTCACTTACGCTGAGCACTGTATACAGCATCTATCTTACCTCTATGCCGTCTTTCCCATGCCTCTTCTCAGCCTCCTCCTCAGATAGACCCACACAGCCGTACTCGAGGGGGGTGAACACTGTGGTGGGCACCTGACACACACACACACACACACACACACACACAGAACTTCAAGCTACGGCTGAAACAATTAGACAACTAATCAATTAGTTGTTTGACAGAAAATCTGTATTATGATAGTTGAATATTTGTTTAACCTCTTTTTATGTCATGTATTATGGAGTAATGGAGACCTTCTCCTTTGTATTCTTATACCATAGAGAGGGCTCCAAATGTGTCATTGAAATAGTGATGTGTTAGTGATCACTATTCACTGCCTCCCAGGCCTCATGACACACACACACTGATATATATATATATGTGTGTGTGTGTGTGTGTGTGTGTGTGTGTGTGTGCGTGCGTGTCTTACGTTGTCGTAGTTCATGAGTTCAGTGCTGTGACCAGCCAGTCTGCGGGCGAGAAACTTTCCCGCTTTAATGGCCGTTGGGGTTAACTCAGGACGACCCTAAAACGAGAGACAATTGAATTGACTTCAGCACCTCAAACACACATAAGATCTAGATCTGGTCCTTAAAAATGTGTTTTACCTTGCAATAAGTTAATACGATAGACCATTTGGTCGTCTCACTACACACATTAATACTCAGAAATGCAGAAATAGTGTGAATACAAACACACAGACAAGGTGGGCCGTGATTCAGTGACTGACATAAGTCGCAAGTGTTAAACATTTAAACCATCTAGCACACTTCAAAAAATCTCTGCGTCTGTGTTTCGCCTTTATTGTTCTGGATGTCTGCCAAAACAGACAAACACACAGTCTTGGATACACACACACACACAAAACTAACAGGTACAGGAAACAGTAGGGCTGCGGGGCAATTCTAAAGGCATGACTTCAACCTGTTAAATTACCACCGCACATCCTGTTGTCCAAAGCATCTCCTGCACCTCTGCATGTACAGTATGTGGAGGTGTGCTCTGGTATTCCAGTAAGTGTCATTCGTCATTATAATGCATTTCTTGGCACTCTTCTCCGAGAGGAAAAAAAATACTGGACAAATTGAGATATCAACCTTCCTGCTTTTAAAATAAAAAATTAAAAAAGCCTCCCTGCTGCTGTGAAAAGCTGACAGACATATTGGGGTGAAGCGCAACTCATCAAAGCGAACTGTCAATCAGTGTGTGTGTCATGAGGCCTGGGAGGCAGGAAGGAAGCACACAGCTGGTCGTGGTGAAAAAACAACACTGACATTACACGCAGCAGGTATAACGAGTATTAACAGGGCTGGTTCAGCTTGGAACAGTACACACAGCGGCAATGCCAAGGATTACACGAAGGCGGGCTAGAATAGCTTCACTTCATACTCAGTCTCCTGCCAAGTACTCCGTGGTGGATAATAAATCTTATGTGTGTGCACAAACAAATGTCCTACCTTTAAGATAAGTAAGGGATAATGTAGAGTGAGGGGGGCAATTTTGCGAATTAAACCCCCTCAGGGTGACGCAGGACCCTGACGTGAAGCGGAGGTGTTTTTACGGGATAGTTCGGATTCACCAAAGTCACACAATAACAAAAAACAAACCCACTGAGGCATCGGTACTCCAGCAACTCCCGTGTTCTATTTTTATTTTATTTATTTATTTTTATTTCAGGTTTATTTAACAGGAACAATGCACACTAATAATACATTTAAAATGTAAAATGTGCCAGAATTAGCCAAAAGGCTATTTTACATCTGCTGTCCCTGGACAGATCGTACAATCTCACACCTAAAAAGATAAAAGGATTATAATAGTACATACAGGTTTAGCCCAGTACAAGTAAAATTGACTATAAATGTAAAAATTTTAAAAATGACAAGATCAACATATAAACAAGAACAGATGGTCATTATCAACATCAATACCAACACACAGGACAGGAAAGACAAGATAGCAGCAAGATTTAGTGTCTACATGTAATGTCGACAGTCCCGATGACCTGTTAGCCACTTCTTTAAGTTAAATTTAAAAGAAACGTATGTTTTAAAATTCCTAATGTGAGTTGGAATGAGGTTCCATTCACGAGCAGCGCTGACTAAAAAAGCTGTTTGTCCGAATGCACTTTTCCTCAACGGGACAATGCAGTCACCTCTTGCTGCACTCCTTGTAGATCTGTAAGCGTTTGGTACTGTGTTTACAAACTGGCTCAATACATGAGGAGCCAGTCCATGTAGAATTTTGTACATAAGACAGAGATCTGTATATCTAATCAAATTTTTGAAACTTAAAAGATTGTATTTTTTTAAAACATGACACTGATGATAGTATATGGGTTTCCTGTCAAGTACTTTAAGAGTTTTTTTATATAGGGAGAGTAGTGGTTTGAGAGAAGTGTTGCTTGCTTGTGACCAGGTTGTCAAACAGTAGGTGATATGGGATAAAATCATTGAGTGCATAAACATCATTGCAGCCCTTGTTGACATGCAATTGCGGACATGTCTAAAGTTTGCCAGGTTGAACTTAATGCGATTACAAACCTTCTTAATATGTGATTTATCTACGAGGTCAAATGAATGTGTCTGGTGGCTTTGAGGAGTCACGGGAAGGACCTATGTCTTAGAGATAGCAAACAGATGTAAGAGAAATGGAATACTCTTTTACAGGAAGTGTGAAAATAAACAATATTTGCTCATATTGGTGGCTATTTACCTGGTGTTGAGTAGAAGCTGGAAGTCAACGTTTGTTTACCACCAATTACTTCTATGACTAAAGTGTCATCAAGATCTTCCTGCCAGAGTGTATTCCAATTAATTAAAGACGTGCCAATTTCAGCATTTTCTGGCAATGTAGAAAACTAATTCTCCAGAGCTGATGTGTGTTAAAGTGTAATTCCAGATTCCTTTTGTAGAACTGACAGACCAGGTGCTCAAACTCATTTACACTGATGGTGATGGGTGTAGACTTACAGCAACTTTGGCACAGTGTTGTATTTTCCAGTCTGAATTAAGACTAATATGTTTATAATGATGTAGAGTGTGTTTCCAGCTATGCCTGCTATCAGGGCTGTCGGCGACGCCTACCTCGCCGATGTCACCAAAAGCGTAGATGTTTGGCACCGATGTGGATTCGTCCGCGCCCACAACTATTTTCCCCGTCTCCTTTCTGAGTTGCACACCAAGCTTGTCCAGGCCCAGCGCTTTGGTTTCAGGGGCTCTGCCTGAGGTCAATGGAAGGAAACAACACGAGGAGAGGATTGCATTACAACTCAGGAGAGATAGACGTGTAGGAGAGGAGAGAGAGGCTCTCTGTACAGTGTGCACAACACATTCTGCTGAGGTTTTAAGGAATGTACCACCACTGCCTGTCCAAGAATTATGGGAGTTATCAAAAGCCTAGTAGATACTGTGAAAGGTGGTTATCTGAAGGACTCCCTGATTCACCTTCATGGGTGACAATCTGTGATACATTCTGCGGAAAAAAACTCCAAAACTCTACCTTCGGGAATTAACAAACAATAAGGAGTGAATTAACTGTTTCATCGGACTGTCAGCATGATGAGAGCTTTTCCACCCTGACAATACAACTAACCATTGCTGAAACAAAAAGATGAACTGCCATCAATTCTGATCATCAACTAGTGGTTCTTCTTCATTAAGCAACAAAAATAAAGAGTCTACAGCCATAGCAGCTCTGTGAAGCTGTGCTCAGGTAAAGTGGTACTTTAAACTACATGCCAACGTTAACATGCTAACATGGTCACAGTGACTGATGCTTAGCAGAAATTAGCTTAGTTCATCCAGTTAGCATGCTAACATTCGCTAATTAGAACAAAATGCACATCTGTTGAGGCTGATGGGAACGTCCGGTATTTGGTCATGAACCAAAATATGGGACAAATACAAATTTTGACCTGATGCTGGTGCTAGATGAGGTCACTAAAGTCATCCTCTAGAGAACTTGAATATCACACACATTTCACTGCAACCTATTCAATAGTCGTCACGACATTTAACTCAAAACCAAACTTGTCAACGCCGTGGTGGTGCTAGTGGAAAGGTTCACGGAACACCAAAGTTATTGGGATCCATCCTTCGGGGACCATTAATGTCCCGGGGACCATTAATGTCCCGAGAATCCATTTAATAGTTGTTGAGATATTTCAGTCTGAACCAAAGTGATGGAATGTCTTTACCATTCCTAGGGCCATGTCACAAGCGTGGCTGAACATTTGCCGGCCCGAGCCTCTCAAATGTGAGGATTTGCAGCATTTCTCTGTTTCATATCGTTGTGAAGTGATTTGTCTCTGAGTTTTGCTCTGTTGGTTGGACAAAACAAGCAATTACCAGTTCAAATCTAAAAACACTTGTACCAGTGTTGGCCTTAAAAGGTCAAACCCTAATTCAGAATTCTTAAATTAGAAAACAACAACAACAACATCTGGCCAGCTGAGAGAGCGAGAGAGAGACAGAAAGGAGGAGAAACTGATGAGCAGCTGGGAATCGGTATCCCATCGACCCCTGGGACACCCAACGGTGTGGTTTCTGACACTTCCTGGGGGACGGCTGACTGATGCTGTCGACACGGAGTCTCTATGGTGATGGGGCATGGACCACTCGCTCCCCCCTCCTCTCCATGGCTCCTCACAACCTGCCTGGGTAGCATAATAAACACCCGGCCCTGAGCTACCCATGTAGATGCTATCGGACAGCAAAAATAACAAACCCCCGAGACCCTTTTCCTGGCTGGAGCCAAAGAACAACGTCCTCCCCCTCTTCTCAGACCGAGAAGAGGGGGGGGGGGGGCGCTACAGGGACCTGTCTAGTACTCCACAGCATGGGTGGTTGAAGGCGATGGAGAGCACAGAGAAGGAGGAGAGAGGGGAAGTTAGGCAGTCATGACCAATTCCCAAAAGCAAGACTTCTAAATATTTTCTTGTCCTATATGTTCACAACACTGAATAGTCTGCATATTCATGTCATTCTCACATTCACATCATTTCCTGTGAATTAGAGTGGAATTTAGCCATTTACATTTTGAAATTGAATATTCGTAATTGTACTATTGTTGTTTCAATTCTGAATTAAAAAAAAAGACTGATTAAGAGTGGTGGGTGATACTGCCACAAAGACTTCACATTC